>NC_069499.1:77993072-78293072 GCF_027579735.1 Bombina bombina
TTTTTTGTCTGAAATCGATACTCACGATTTTGATCGCATGGTTTACTTCTACGGAAGTTTGTTCTGGTGTGTGGACATGTTTAATCCTATGTTTGTCTGTTGTTTATCTCTCCATCTCTGGGGGTGATTATATGCGGCCTTGACAGTGATGACACTTGGTTTCAGGCTGGTCCTGATTGGGTTCAGATCCTTCTGTCTTGCAGCCTTTTTCAGACAAGTGGCGCCTGTTCTGCCGGCTGGTCCGGTTAGGGCGCTGAGTGCTTCACATTATTATTTGTGTTATTTCTTGTTTTTATTTTACAAGTTTTAGCTAAGCATTCTGAGAGGACCTGAAGGTCACTGAGGCATGGGGGATTGGTTTAGTCCTTATTTGCTTTTCAGGCTGGTCGACTGGGACTCGGTGAGGTTCCGCTGCGACATATTCCGTTTCCAATATTTCGTCGGAAATTAGAGCGATTCCTTCCCCACGTGGTTTGGAGGTCTTGGGGTCTCCTTGCCGCCGGTTCATGTTGGTTTTTGCCTTCAGAGGCTCTTTGGAATTGTCCTTTTTTTGGTCTTGTTCCTTTTGAAGTTCTCTTCCTTCGGGTTGAGATTTCTGGACTTTGTCCGTTTCTCCTTTGCGGTTTTGACCGCCTTATAGGGAGGGCTGCGTGGCTTTATCTTACTTCGGGAGTTAGTTGTTTCCTTATTATTGACGTTAGTCTGTGTCTCCTTTTTTTGATCTTCGCTTAGGGTTTTTTTCTACTGGGGTTTGGGATGCTCTGCATTCCTTTTCCTTGGGTGTGGTCCTCTGGTTACTTACCCTGAGGAATATATGGAGAATAGCCTTTGTTCTACTCGCTCTTCGGGTGACTTTTTCCTTGATGTTCTCCCTTGGTTTGTAGAGTCTTGGTGTGCTTCTGTCTTGCCCTAGCTCCTTTTTGGAGTTTCTGACTCCTGCAAAGGGTGTTCTCTTCCGTTTGTATTGGAACTTATGAGTGAGTCTTGTTCCCCTGTGAGGTCTGATTCTTTCAGACGGGGTATTCCCCTGTGAGGTCTGATGCTTTCAGACGGGGTATTTGTTTTCCCTGGGGGGGTTATTCCCCTGTGAGGTCTGATGCTTTCAGACGGGGTATTTGTTTTCCCTGGGGGGTTATTCCCCTGTGAGGTCTGATTCTTTCAGGCGGGGTACTTGTTTTCCCTGGGGGGTGTTTTGTTTTAAACAATTCTGGGGCCTTTCTGGATGTTGGATGTCTGGACTGGCTTGTTGAGTCTGTTAGCAGTTTGGCCAGGTTTTTTGTGCGCTTTTGGATACACTCCTCCTTTTTACGTCTTGCCTTGTCCTTTGAATGATGTGTGCTCCCCTTCAGGGGGAGTTCTTCTGTGTTCCTCAGGACGTCTGGATAATTTCATTCGGCTTTTGTTTTCATCAGACTATGGCTCATGTCTTGTGAGCATGTGCGCTGTTCTTATATATGCTCTTCCCTTTGGGGGTAGTTTGTCCTCCTATGGAGGAGGGGTTTTCCTCTCTCTGGAGGGTCGTTGTCCTGTGTGCAGGAGGTTGGAACAGGTGGTTTTTATCCTGTAAAGGAGAGCCGTCTTCTCTTCTGGGGTTGTTGTTTTCCATCTGTGGAGCTTGAAGTCTCCATGTTGAGACTGTCATAGTGTGTGCTAGGTCTTCATAGAGATCTACTGCTTTTTTCTATGTTGATCTCCTATGGGGTTCTCCTTGAGAGTACCTGTTTGAAGGAGCTTTTTGGGTTGGCTCCCGAGCTCTATTGGGGTGGCCGAGTTCGCACCATTCAGTCCTTCCCTGGGGGCTAGTGATTGGGGTATTTTCTGTTTCCCTGTTTTTCAGGCCTGCCTAACACTTGGGCTGGTCTGGGGTTGGAGCAAGATCTGGGATCTATTGTTCGTCCCCGGGTCATTTGAGGTTCGGTGAGCCTCCCTTGAAATTCTGTGCTTTCTCCATGTTCAAGATATGTGAGAAGGACTGGTGGCTTTTGGATAGCCTTTGCTGTGTTTAGCAGTCTGATGGTTTAGTGTTTGATATCTATCTTCAGCTGCTCTTTACTTGTTTGCAAGTATTCCATTTTTCAGAGTCATCCTAGTATGACTGTGACGTGTAGTGTTGATTCAGGTGTTCGCCTCTCTGGGTTGCTGCACGTGTTTCGATTCTGAATATTTCGATATTCTGAGTTATCTTGAGGACTCCAGCTTTGGTTGTCTTTATGGTGCGGTTGCACTTTATTTAGAAGGTTTTCTTCTCTGTTTCAGATTTCCGGTCTTAACCTTATGGTTTCTGTACAATCTGGGGTCTGGGCGTTGCCTTCCTTGTTTCTTAAGACTGGTTAGGGTCTCTGTGAGCTTGGCTTCTAGGGGTTCCTTATTTTTATGTGGAACTTGTTGCTCCCTATTTGGGGTCCCTTCGGGAATCCTTGATTTTTTTTTCTTCCATGTTTTCTCCCTTTTGTGAGTTTACGGTAATTGATCCCTTTCTCTGGTAAGGGGTGTGTTGTTGTGGACCGACTGCTGGGCGACTGTGTCTCCTGGAGGCATGTTGGCTCAGTTGTGTCTTTTCTGCGGTCTCTAGCAAGGCTTATGGACTATTTGCGGGTCAGTGTCCTTGGGGCCTTTTCCTTTTTTCAAAGTTTCCTCAGCTTCGGACGAAGCAGGGTTTTTGTGGGAAGGGATTGTAGGCCTGGTGCCCTTTATCAATTGTTCTACTATAGGGGTGATGTACCTTCTATCATGCTCTCTTTTTTTATATAGGAAAAACCTATAGGGAATTTTGTTCACGCATAACAGAACATCGAGATGATATTAAGGATTTTAATATTGATAGCCCAATTGCAAGGCATTTTGCACATTATCATAGGTCAAAAACAGAAGACTTAACTTTTGTTGGCATTGAATCCGTAAAGGCCAGTAGAAGAGGAGGAAATATTGATACAATCCTTCTCCAAAAAGAAACAAGATCGATGTATAACCTCAAGACCTTGTCCCCTAATGGGTTAAATGAAAAATTGGAGTTTGCCTCCTCCTTAACCTAATATTCTGTAACCGATAACGTTCTTTAATATTTTGCATAACAAGCAGTGTTCCTGCTTTCCCCTCAGAGTTTCAACAGTCTGCGAGAGATCATCACTCAGTGAATAAGTGTATAACATATTGGATATTTTTGAATGTTTAGTATAATTAATCGGCCCCTGTTTTAAATATTTGAAGTATTATGCCATCATATATGTTATGGATGTTATAAAATGTATTAATTATTTGTGGTAACTTCATATAAAAACATCTACCCTCTTGAATTTATGACGCCCAGTTGTTATAAGGTTGCAAGGATCATTTAACTCAAAAAGGCTCAATAAGTAGACTGCATAAGTGTTACATTGATGTGACCGTGTGATAGCTCTTTAAGAATTCCGGCAGTTGGCTGAGCGTCATGGGACACCTGTATCCAATAAATAGCAACCTCGCTCGGGTGATGTCATAACCCGGAAGAAGCTCCGAGGGACCACGAGAGTGGAGTGAAACGCACACAGGGACGCATTGGTTTGTCGCTACATTTACCTGTTTGGGGGATCCCCTCCTCCCTAAAGATTACCCTCTGTGGCTTGTGGAACATACCCTGCTGGTGACGGACTGCATGTGGATAAGTAGTTACCTGATCGGTTTACCGGATATAACGCTGGATGCGTTCTGCTTTAATACTATCTGAAAGTGCAGTACCTCTGGTTCTTTTGAATGAATGGGCTATACATATTCTCTCTTTGCCACATATTGAGAGTAATAGACTGTGACTTTGTAAGGATATGTCAGGTTGTCTGAAGATTTTACAACTGCTTGTGGATTTGCCCTGCTTTATGCTGATACTTTATTACTTTCTGCATCACACTATCACTATTCAGCTTAAACTGGAGAACTTTACTAGCATTGGCTGCTTTGCTGAGCCTGCTAACATTTATGCATAAATGCTTATCTGCTTCGCTTATCCTTTTTCAAGCAACTTTTTTGAATATTTTCCCTGACCATAAATCGCTATATAAAGCATAGGTACTTTATTGGCCATATCCTTATATTAATTTACAAATGGGGACCCCTGACTTGTATGTTTTTATATATTTATATATATATATATATATATATATATATATATATATATATATATATATATATATATATATATATATATATAATGTATCTTTATTAAATGTATCAGATTATTTCTGCATAGATCGTCTGTCTTGTCTTATCATTATTTTGACTTATAGGTGCTGTTTTCCCTAGACTTTTTTTTAGATCTCACTGATTCTGTGTGATCTACTCTCTCTATGCATATATAAAAATTTCCTTCTAGGTTGCACTATAAGTAGTTTTTTTATGGCAATAAATTGAGGTGAAGTGAGCTTTACTTATATTTTTTTTATTTTTTTATATGCCCTCAGAATGGGCCTCCTTTTGTACCCTCCCGTTTTAGCATTCAGTGTCATCTATAGCTTGGGTATTTTCCCAAAATTAATGAATGCAGCTGTGGACTCCATTTCCATTTATGAATAAAAACATAAATTATGCTTACCTGATCATTTTCTTTTCTTCAGATGGAAAGAGTCCCCTGTTCCCCGCCCGTGTTTTTCTATGTAGCGTGTCTTATTTTTATGCTTCTGGCACCTTTTCACCCTGATATTTCTTCTACTGCTCCTTGTTCCTCGGCAGAATGACTGGGGCATGAGGGAAGTGGGAGGGGCATTTAAGCCTTTGGCTGGGGTGTCTTTGCCTCCTCCTGGTGGCCAGGTTCTGAATTCCCAAAAGTAATGAATGCAGCTGTGGACTCTTTCCATCTGAAGAAAAGAAAATTATCAGGTAAGCATAATTTAAGTTATTAAGTTAGTTTCATGTTCAAGAAAAAATAAAAACATGATGTCCGTATTGGAAAAGGTTTGTCTGTTCTCCTTAGTCTTCATAATGATACTATAGGCATCTGCAATCCAGGTGTACAGGGTAATAACGAGAACATGCAAATAATAGTTGTATTACTATTGATATTGTTTTTATTATACTTATTGGTATTAATTGATGTCCAGAATTTATTTTTAATTGTTTGTTAGCAAAAAAAGGAATTTTCTTTCCTAAGATAGTGAGTCTACGGCTTGAGTAATTACTGTTGGGAATATCTCTCCTGGCCAGCAGGAGGAGGCAAACGGCATGGAGGAGGTGAAGTTTAGGTGTCTAAAGAAAATTTTTGATTTCATCTACAAGCAAGTTTTGGGGTATAGCCGTATTCCACGTCATTCCTTGCAGTCGGGTAGTGGTGGCTTTAAAGCAGTTAGGAACTTGTAAAGAGGCACTTACTGCGTTTTCCTAACAATTGCTGCGCTGGTTTTGAAAGCCAGAGTTGGCTACTCTGTTCTTTCTTTTTCAAAGGTCTCTCTGAAGAACTGTGTCTTCTCATACCTTGTAACTGTCTACATGCCGGACAGTGGAGCAGGTAAGGGCTTTTTCTTCCAGTTGGGGAGACCATGCACTTAACAAATTAAAAGACTCTGCTTTTTTATTGAGACATAGATAATCCTGTTGTATGGTTTACACTGGGGCATGAAGAAGGCACTGTAGCATGTGTGAGACTAACATTTAAACTCTTTTAAAAAGAAAGGGTAAAATGTTTTTATTAGGCTTTATTTTCTGACACTTATGTATTTGATAAAACAATACAAGTTTAAACTGAAATTAAGGCTGAATTTTCTATTTCAGCAGCTTATTCATTTCCCCTTTGCTTTCAAATAAAACAATGCAACATTTTAAATGTTATTTCTGGTACTCGTTTAATTGAATATTAAAATCTTTGAAACTTATCTGTACAAGTTTGTTTCACAACGTCTAATATGTAGCAAGAGCCTGCTCTTATGAATTCATGAACATATCCCAATGAAGGGATGTAAAAGAGCGCTGATGTTTTTTAAAAAAGAAAACAATATTCAATATAAAACAAGGTAAGTTGTAACCAGGACAAGTGCCTTTGGAGCTTGGCTTCCACAGTGTACTAGCCACTGATAAGTGCTAGCCTGCTCTTTTGCACTGGTCACAGCACAGTGCCACACTATTTGGTAAGCATAATACTTAGTTTTATCTGTACCTGCATTCCAGACGGTATCACGCTATTGTGGCGCCCTCTCTCTACTCTTTATATCTTATGAATTGATGCTTATTATGTTTAGATGCACAAATTGCTGCTCCTATGCAATTTTGTTCTTCATGTGTCAAGAAAACCTTGCAAAATAAAGGTAAAATTTAAGCCTAATGTCTCTCAGGATGATACTGTTAAAATAATACCTCTGCTTTCTCCTGCTATGTCCCAAGCCTCAATGGTGTCACATGCAGTGCCCTGCGGTTCTTCTGACTCCTAGTGGAGTTTATTTAAAGCAGAAATTGCTGCCCAGGTATCTTCAGCGGTATCTGCATCATTTGCTGCCATTCCTAGATTACAGAAAAAAACGTGAGAGGAAATTCAGAAAGTAAGGTGCCTGTCCTCAGTTCTGCTTCCCAAATTGCCCTTTCCATCTTAATATGAGGAGAGTCCACGGCTTCATCCCTTACTTGTGGGAATACAGAACCTGTCCACCAGGAGGAGGCAAAGACACCCCAGCCAAAGGCTTAAATACCTCCCCCACTCCCCTCATCCCCCAGTCATTCTTTGCCTTCATCACAGGAGGTTGGCAGAGAAGTGTCAGAAGATTTCGGAGTAGTTCCTTATGGACAAGGTTTGCTGCCTTACTTCACTCAAGTCCATGTCAGAAGCGCTTCTACAATCTGTCAAACTTGAAGGACCATGTTACTGTTTTACGGCTTAGATTTCGGTAAGATCGTTTCATTACTTTACACACATGTTAACAATAAGAAGACAGGGTCACAGTGGGACTCCTTTATCTTTATGGAATCAAGGGTTAATATCTCCTGAGGGGGGATTATTAAACAGTGAGGTTTTTTAATCATATTTGTTATTTGATTTCGACTGCTTATGTGTAAGAACGTTTTGGCTCTTAGACTGATACAGAACATACAGGTTCTTTCATTTGGAGAGCTGCACAGTTTTCTTTAGCTAAGATGGCACGCTTTTTCTTTACCAGGGGCAGGTCCTGCATGAGCACCATGTGACTAGAAATGGTCACGTTTTTTTCACTGCTTCAGATTCATGACCGCATGTCTGCGGAGAGGAGCTTCTTCTCAAACTGTCTGGGTCATAGGAGGTGATGAGTAGCATTTGGGGGTGTAAGGTGCTAGTTGTTTTTCCTTTCTATAATTTGATATAGACAAGTTATGGAGGATTCTGATATCTTAGAGGGGGATCCCCCGATACAGAATTTGATACCTGTGTATATTGTGAGGAGGCCCAGGTAATCCAGCCTGCTTTATTATGTTCTGTATGCCGCAATAGAGTTTTCTCATCAACCAATGTTGAGATGTTAGAGAACACGGAGCCGTCCGCCTTTGAGGACTCTTCGCCCTGTGAGGTGTGTTCCCTTGATTCTGTTCCTACATACGCAGTTTTCCCAAATTCTGACCCCCCTTTGCCTGTAAGGGGTTTGTTTCCACCAGAGGTTACTAGGCACTTACACTTAGCTTTCTCTTCGGCCTTAGCGAGGTTACCTATTCCTTCTACGTGGGTTAGTCCGGGCTCTCCTGCCCGAGACAATTTGGTGTCCGATCAGTCCTCTGGGGATGTGGTTACCTCTGAGGCTTTAGAGGGAGAACCTCCAGGGTCGAAATCTGCTGACTTGTGTCCTCTGTCTGCGGAGGGCTTAGCATTTAGATTGGCATGCCTGCGTTTACTTCTGAGAGAGGTTTTGGTGATTTTCCAGGACTGCTCAGTCAGTTGAGACTCTGTACTCTAAATCAGATAACGATCTTAACTAGACGAGTGGAGGATGATATATTCCTTTTCGTCTTGATTTACCTGTTGTTTTTTCATTTATTTATAATTCCAGTTCCGGGCTCTATGGGGACTGTGTCGTATAACAGGCAGGACCTGTTTTTGGTTTCACACTCCTTTTGCAGCCTTTTCTCGTTCGGTTCTGTACCAGATCGTTTCTTTTGAACTCTGGATTGTTTTAGAAACTCTTCTTAGAAAGACGTTTCGTTGCATGGGCTTTTGTCCCTATCAACTTTGATGGTCTAGAGGTTGGAGTCTTACGGTGGAAACTTATAGTTTGCTGCTCGGGGCAATTGTTCCCCCAATATTTTAGAGGACATTTTAAGCCTTGGAGCTTAATTAATTTCATGTCTCAATTGCTCTAGCTTTGCTGGAACTTAAGAAGTTTTCCTTTTTAGCACGGAAGTGTTCTGGAAAATACGTTGTATCCTAGATGACAGGCAAGACCTGTTGTGGATACTAGTTAAGTCTGTTTTCTTCGCTCTTCTTAGGAAACTGAATTTTTTCTTTTAGATTCCGTTCTGGTACAGCAGGCCAATCTATCCTAGTTAACAGGCTAGACCTGTTTAGGTATTACCTGGGTTGGCTGCTTGATACTGGATCTAGGGGTCCTAGAGACCAGAAATAGGTTTCTTTTCTGGTCAGGGAAGACTAGGGACCTTTGGAGTCTTTTTGTCCCGGTATATTTCTAACTGTGAGATATTACTTCCGCTGTTGGTGCATACCCTAATAGGGGGAGGGTCTTCCCATCTTACTTGGGTTCTATGATATGGATGCAGAGCTTATCAGTTCTTCTTTCGCTTGAGAACGTAAAGTTCTCCCTTCGGTTCTTAGGAATTATATTTTTCAGTAAACATAGTTCTGATCCTTCTTAGGATCTAGGGTTTCAGGTGTCAGTATCCTGCTTCCAGATTTTTCGGTTGTTCCCGGGTCTGTGCGTCTGTGCGTTTCTGGGTTTCTTACCTTCGCGTGCTAGAGATTTTTAGGGATTTTCTCGTTTTTTCGATCCTCTGAGTTAGATTGAGACCTGAGTTGCTGGTGTCGGCACCAGGGTGGATCTGGATGCGGTTTTGTTACCGGGTATCCTGCCTAGCAAGCTGAAGGCTTAGCATTGAATCCTGCTGTGGCAGCTTTCTGTTAATCCGGAGTTCTTGAACTTTCTATTTGGGTTATGTTCTCCAGCCCCCTTCTGGTCTTTGACGTGGGGGTGGTAGACACTGCCGAGACGGTGTGTTCAACATAATGTTGGTGTTTCGGCCTTAAACAGTCTTTCATGGATTACCGTTGGAGTAAATGAATTCCCAGAGTTTCATTCAGATCTCCTTGTTCAAATTTCACTGGAACGGTTTGGACCTGTCCGTGGGGAGAGAGTGTCCCAGGGAGGTTTGCGGGTTGGCAGTTTCCTCCCGATTTATTCCTTTTGGTTCCTTAGCAAGCATTCTGCTTGGAGGATTTGGTTGGTCTTACAGTTGGGACCTCCTTAGTGAGGAGACCATCCTATAAAGAAGGTGAGTTCCTCCTGCTTATTGGGGGGGGGTCTAGTGTTTGGTGGTGGGCGGAAGCCCACTTCGGCTCATCGCCACCGTCCCGCTCTATGAGCGTACTCTTCAGCAGGACTAAGTGGCCTAAGGGATGGCTTCCCTGCCTAGCAAGCTGAAGCTTGGAGTTGGCGCCTGCTGCAGCAGTCTTCTTTAATACTTTTAAGGAGCAGGTTAGCTCCTCCGCTTCTGTAGCAGAAGGTCGGAGCTCTGATATTTTCAGTCTGCATATGCTAGACTTCTAACTTTCCTTAGAGGGGTTATTTGAACCTTATTCTTTTCGGCCTTATCGCTTTTTGTGGTGGAGGGTCGATCTTAGCAGGGGCAGACATCAGTGAGACGGTTTGCTTCGTTTACTTTTAGAGTTAGGTCTCGGTTTCGGGGCTTTGCCTCTGTGGACCTTGTTTAGGAACCTGTGGGTGCAGGATCCTTGTGTTCTTCACATCCTGGACTCTCTGAGGCTAACTGCGTGGAATTATTCACTTAGCCTTCGCCAAGAGAGGTTTTTCTGATGGAATGCTGTTTCTCTCGGCTTAGTCCAGGGTATAATCACTTCTATCATAATGGGTGCAGGATCTACTTCTTATGGTATGTAGAGCGGGGATTCTTGTGGTATAAGGCCAGTTTTTTTTTTTTTTGGGATACTTTTTCTTTTCTCCAGGATGTTCTGGGAAAGGGACCTCTAGCTCACTTAGGGGATAGTTTAAGGCCCTATCTAACTGCTCGGGAGCCTTACGAGCTTCCAGATGTCAGTTTTGCTCAGGTTTTGATTAGTTCAGGCCTGTGTTTAGATTCAGTACTCCTCTCTGGGGTTTTCATCTTGTTCTAAAGTTTTGCAGATGGCTCCATTTGGGCTTATGCATGGAGTTGTTGATAAATCTTTCTGTTTGAAAGATTTTATTTTTTCTATTGGTGATTACTTCAGTGCGCAGATTTTCTGAGTTGGCTGTCTTGCAAGGTCAGGACCCTTACCTAGTTTTTATATGGCTAGGACTGTTCTCTGGGCTAGTTTTCTTCCTATGGTTGTTTCACATTGCAACATCTATCATGAGAATGTGGATCCTTCCTTGTGTCCTAATCCTCCTCCTTCAAGGCCCGAACAACATCCAAGTTATAAAATAACCCCTCCTTCGAAGTTCTATCTTCAGGCTACTAGGGAGTTTTTGTCAAACTTCTTCTTTGTTGTGCCTATTCTGAGAAGTGTAAGGGGCCAGAGGCTTTGGCCACTTCCTTGTTTTTCTGATGGATTAGCTTGTTCGCTTAGCTTACAGATTAAGCAGGATGCAAGCCTCCTCAGAGGCTTAAGGCTCATTCATCTAGAGCTGTGGTTCCCATCTTGGGGTTTGAGAATGAGGCATTTAGCGATCAGAATTATAGGGATTCTACCTGGTCTTCTTTACATAATTTTTCTAATCTTTTCATATTTGACATTTTTTGGCTGAAGCTGCTTTTGGGAGCAGGGTTTTGCAGGCTGTGGTGCCCTCAGAATAGTGTCCGCCTATCTTTTTACCCTCCTGTCCATTCAGTGTCCTTTAGAGTTTTGGTATATGTTTCCCACAAGTAAGGAATGAAGCCGTGGACTCTCCTCATATTAAGATGGAAAACATAAATGATGCTTACCTGATAAAAAAAAAAAAAAGGTTGGTCCGCCCAAGGGAGAAAACGGGTGGGTCCCGCCCGTTTTCTCCCTTGGGCGGACCAACATTTTTTTTTTTCTTGTTCTTCTGGCACCATTTATACCCTGATATTTTTCCTACTGTTCCTTGTTCCCTCGGCAGAATGACTGGTGGATGCGGGGAGTTGGGGAGTTGTTTAAGCCTTTGGCTGGGGTGTCTTTGCCTCCTCCTGGTGGCCAGGTTCTGTATTTCCACAAGTAAGGAATGAAGCCGTGGATTCTCCTCATACAGATAGAAAGGAAATTATCAGGTAAGCATAATTTATGTTTTCTCATAAGTCTGAGAAAGATACATTGGGACTTTCTGAGGGTGAAATCTCCGATTCAGACAGTATAATTCCTTCTTCTGAGACTGAGGTGGTATCCTTCAGATTTAAGCTTAAACACCTTTGTGTATTGTTAAAAGAGGTTTTTAGCTACTTTAGATGACTCAGATACCCTTGTCATTGTCACTCCTAAGAAATCTAGTAAACTTAATAGTTTCTTTGATGAACCTTCCACTTCGGAGGTTTTTCCTGTGCCGGACCGTGCTAGGGAGATTTTCTCACTGGAATGGGAGAAACCAGGGGTGTCTTTCTCCCCATCTCCAATTTTTAAGAAAATGTTTCCTGTCGGACTCCATTAAAGACCCTTGGTATACTGTATCCAAATTTGAAGGGGCCATTTCCACTCTAGCTAAGAGAACCACTATTCCTATTGAGGATAGCTGTTCTTTTAAGGATCCGATGGACAAGAAGCTGGAGGCTTATTTGAAAAAGATTTATGTTCATCAAGGTCTCCAATGGCAACCTGCAGGGTGTATTGCCATCGTGACTAGTGCGGCATCTTATTGGTTTGAAGCCTTGTCTGATTCTCTTCAAGTAGAGACTTCCTTGGATGAAATTCAGGATAGGATTAAAGCTCTTAAGTTGGCCAATTCCTTTATTGCAGATGCCATTTTACAGGTTGTTAGACTAGGAGCTAAAACTTCTAGTTTCGCTGTCCTAGCCCGCAGGGTTTTATGGTTGAAATCCTGGTCTGCGGACGTTTCCTCTAATGTCGAGCTTCTGGCGATTCCTTACAAGGGCAAAACCTTGTTTGGACCCAGTTTGGCAGAAGTCATCTCTAATATTATGGGTGGAAAAGGGTCTTTTCTACCTCAAGATAAGAAGAATAGGCCTAAAGGACGTCAGAGTAATTTTCATTCCTTTCGTAACTTCAAAGGAAAGCCTTCCCCATCTTCTTCCAAACTGGGTTTCAAAGAAGACTTGGATTGTTCCTATCAGTCTTGAAACAAGGGGAAACAATCAAAGAAACCGCAGCTGATTCAAAATCAGCATGAAGGGTTTGCCCCTGATCCGGGATCGGATCAGGTGGGGGCTGACTTTCTCAATTCTCTCAAGCCTGTATATGAGATGTTGCAGATCCCTGGACTGTGGACATAGTATACCAGGGTTACAAATATGAATTCAAGACTTTTCCTTCCAGAGGCAGATTCCATCTCTCAAGATTATCTGCAGAACAGATAAAGAGAGAGGCGTTCTTGAAATGTATACAACATCTTTCCTCCCTGGGAGTGATAGTTCCAGTTCCAGTGCAGGAACAGGGTCTCAGGTTCTACTCCAACCTATTTGTGGTTCCCAAAAAAGAGGGAACTTTCCGTCCCATTCTAGACTTGAAGTGTCTAAACAAGTTTCTCAAAGTTCCATCCTTCAAGATGGAGACTATACGCTCCATTCTTCCTTTAGTACAAGAGGGTCAGTTTATGACAACCATAGACCTAAAGTATGCGTATCTTTATCTTCCTATTCACAGGGACCATCACAGATTCCTGAGATTTGCTTTTCTGGACAAACCTTTCCAGTTCGTGGCCCTTCCATTTGGTCTAGCCAGAATTTTTTCAAAGGTTCTGGGGGCTCTTTTGGCAGTGATCCGTTCTTGTGGAATTGCTGTTGCACCCTACATGGACGACATATTGGTTCAGGCACCATCTTTTCAACAAGCAAGATCTCACACAGAGATATTGTTGTCTTTTCTTTGTTCCCACAGTTGGAATGTGAATCTGGAAAAAAAGCTCCCTTTCCCCTGCTACAAGAGTAGTGTTCTTAGGGACCATAATAGATTCTCTATTGAAGATTTTTCTGACAGAGGTCTGGAGAAACAAAATCAGTTCTTCTTGCCTCTCTCTTCAGGCTACTGCTCATCATTCAGTGGCTCAATGTATGGAGGTAGTCCGTCTGGTGGCTTCCATGGACATCCATTACTTTTGCTCAATTCCAATTGAGAGCTCTCTAGTTGTGCATGCTCAGTCAATGGAATGGCGACCATGCGGATCCATCTCAGAGAATAGTTGGATCAGTCGTCAAGGTACTCTCTCCCGTGGTGGATTTCTCAGGAACATCTGTCTCAGGGCACATGCTTTCGGAGACCTTCCTGGGTGATCGTGACCACGGACGCCAGCCTGTTGGGCTGAGGAGCAGTCTGGAACTCCGTTAAAAGCTCAGGGCCTTTGGTCTCGGGAGGAGTCTGCTCTTCCCATCAACATCTTGGAGTTGAGGGTGATTTACACTGCTCTATTGGCTTGTCCTCGGTTGTCGTCAGCCCAGTTTATCAGGTTCCAGTCAAACAACATATCCTCTATGGCTTACATCAATCACCAAGGAAGAAATCTGAGTTTCTTAGCCATGAATGAGGTTACTCGGATTCTTCAGTGGGCTGAGACACACAATTTCTGTCTAGCTGTTATCCACATTCAAGGAGTAGACAACTGGTTACCGGATTTTCTGAGCAGACAGACTTGTTATCCCAGGGAGTGGGAACTCCATCTGGAGGTGTTTTCCAGCTTAGTCCTCAAATGGGGGGTGCCAGTTAGATCTGATGGCGTCCCGTCAGAACACCAAGCTTCCAAGGTACGGTTCAAGGTCAAGTGATCCGCAGGCCGTTCTGATAGATGCTCTGGCGGTTCCTTGGGTTTTCAGGTTGGCATACCCGTTTTCTCCGTTTAGTCTCCTTTCAGGGGTCCATTGCTCGTATCAAACAGGAGAGGGCGTTGCTGATTCTAATAGCCCCTGCGTGGCCTCGCAAGATCTTGTTTGCAGACCTAGGGAAGATGTCATCTCTCCCACCTTGGAGACTACCTCTGAGGAAGGACCTCCTGATTCAGGGTCCCTTCCTTCATCCAAATTTCGCTTCTCTGAAGCTGACTGCTTGGAAATTGAATGCTTAATTCTGTTTAAGCGTGGTTTTTGAGTCGTTCATTGAGACCATGATTCAGGCTCGTAAGCCTGTTACTAGAAAGATTTACCATAAGATATGGAGTAAATATCTTTATTGGTGTGAATCCAAGGGCTACTCTTGGAGTAGAATTAGAATTCCTAGAATTTTATCTTTTCTCCAGGAAGGCCTGGAGAAGGGATTGTCAGTCAGTACCCTGAAGGGTCAGATTTCTGCTTTATCAGTTTTACTACATAAACGTTTGGCGGATGTGCCAGATGTGCAATCTTTTTGTCAGGCCTTGGTCAAAATCGGGCCTTTCTAAGTCTGTTGCTCCTCCTTGGAGCCTTAACCTTGTTCTTAAAGTTTTACAGCTGGCTCTGTTTGAGCCGTTGCATTTCATAGACATTAAGTTGTTATCTTGGAAGGTTTTGTTTCTTGTTGCTATCTCTTCTGCTCGAAGAGTCTCGGAACTCTCAGTTCTGCAGTGTGATTCCCTTTATCTTATTTCCTTCTTAATATGAGGAGAGTCCACAGCTTCATTCCTTACTTGTGGGAATACAGAACCTGGCCACCAGGAGGAGGCAAAGACACCCCAGCCAAAGGCTTAAATACCTTCCCCACTTCCCTCATATCCCAGTCATTCTTTGCCTTTCGTCACAGGAGGTTGGCAGAGAAGTGTTAGAAGATTCGGAGTAGTTCCTTATGAAGGGTATCTACCCTTTGAAATGGGACTGGAGTTTTAAGTAGTCTTGTCAGCCTCTCAGTGAGAGTATTGACAAAAGTTAGTCTGGAGATGCAGAGGAGTCTTTCTGCGAACCCATTCAGACTCGTATTAACCGCTCCTAAGCAATCAGTGTTGAGGAGTTTCACTGCCTGCTTCCATCACTCAAGTCTATGTCTGGAGCGAAGCTACAAGACTGTCAAACTTGAGAGGCTTTGTTTCCGTTCCACGGCATAGATTCCGGTAAGATTGTTTCATTTATTTATGCACACATGATAACGCAAGAATACAGGGTCACAGTGTGGCTCCTTTTATCTGTATGGAATCAAGGGTTAATATCTCCTGAGGGGGGATTATTGAACAGTGGGGATTAATCTCATAAATTTTTATTTGATTTATACTGCGTTATGCGTGATGTTTTCTGAGGCTCATAGACTGAGGTTGGAACATACAGGTTACTTTCACTTTAGAGCTGCACAGCTGTACAAGCTTGGCGTGCTTTTCCTTAGTGGAGGCTGTCCTAGGTTTCGCACCATGTGACCGGGTGTGGTTGTAGCTTCACTTCTTAATCTGACCGTGCTGGTTATCGGAGAGGAGAAGAGGTTTTCTCTGTGTGCCTGGGTCATAGGAGGTTGTGAGTGTCCCAGCCATTGGGGGTATAAAGGTGCAGTTTTTTATATTTATATAACATTAGCTTTTGTTATATTAAGACATAGCCTATAGCTATGGAGGACTCTGACGTTTTTAGAGGGTACTCCCTCTATACCTAAGACTAATGCCTGTTTATATTGTGAGGAGGCCGAGGTATACCCGCCCTCTCAATTTATGTTCCACGTGCCTAGAAAAAGTGATTATGTCAAAAAAGGTTAACATGTTTGATACCACTGTCCCCGTCCTGTGTGGTGGGCACCCTGCTTTCATCTCCTAATACACATGCAGTTTCCCATAGCACGCCTTATCATCCATCTGGAGGAGGCCTTTTACCTCCAGACTTCACTGCACAGTTACAAACTGCGTCTGCGGACATTAGTGCTTTTCCTGTGCAAGCGACAGGTCAAATATTGCTATCCTTACCAGGGGTCATCCAGTTTATTGGCTATAGCTGATAAAAGATTGTCTGATGATGAAGTTCTTTCTGATACTTGAGTGTGAACTTTCTGGGTCGGAATCGGCTGCCTCTAAGACTGATTGCGGTGGAACCAGATTTTTGATTTAGGATGAAGCACTTGCGCTTTCTCTTAAAGGAAGTTCTAGCTACCTTAGAGGTTCCAGAGGCCAAACTGCCTAGCGTACCTTCAATTCCTAAACTGGATAGAGTTTACGAAGACAGGGTTGTTCCTCAGACTTTCCCTGTTCCTGTAAAGATGGCAAACATTATTAAGAACGAATGGGAGAGGATTGATTCTTCCTTCACCCCTTTGTCTGCTTTTAAGAAACTGTTCCTGATTCCGGACTCTCAATTGGAGTTGTGGGGTTCCGTTCCTAAGGTGGATGGTGCTGTCTCCATGCTTGCAAAACGCACTACTATTCCACTGGAGGATAGTTCATAGTTTAAAGAGCCCATGGACAAAAATATGGGAACTCTGTTAAGAAAGATATTTCAACATTCGGGATATTTATTTCACTGCCCCAAGAATTTTCTCAAAGGTTTTGGGGGGCTCTCTTGGCCGTGGCCAGAACCCAGGGCATTGCAGTAGCACCTTAATTGGACGATATTCTGGTACAGGCACCATCCTTTCGTCTAGTGGAAGAACATTCTGAATCTCTTCTCTCTCTTCTTCGATCCCACGGATGGAAGATAAACTTAGAAAATAGTTTTCTCATTCCAAGCACCAGGGTAGAATTCTTGGGCACTATAATAGACTCAATAGTCATGAGGATGTTTCTTTCAGACCAGAGATGCTGTAAGCTGGCTTCGGCATGTCTTGCACTCCGGACCTCCTCAAGGCCCTCTGTGGCACAGTGTATGGAGGTGATTGGTGTCATGGTATCCAGTAAACATTTTGGCATGTTAAGAGCTGATGACAAATTGGTCAACACCATAGACAATGGCCTGAGATGTTCCTATAGGAGGGCGTGTACATTGGGCAACATTTTATCCCCCTCTAAACTAAGATCAGAGAAAAGGGAAACCAGCTCTTGGCTAACACACAAGGGCATGTTTAAATGTGGGCACAATAAGTGCAAACCTTGTGACTACATTGAAATAACATCAACCTTTTCATCTACAGTCAATCGAAATATCTAGGAAATTGAAAGGTGCCTAAATTGCTCATCATGCAATGTGGTCTATATGATAGAGTGCACACAGTGCCAGGTTCAATACATAGGCCTCACCACCAGGGACATAAGATCACGCATAAGTGAACATTTTAGCTCCATCAATGTGGGCAAAGCTACCACCCCCATAGTGCAACATTTTGTGGTCAAACACAATAAGAGTCTTTCAACGTTCAGGTGGAAGGCAATAGAACAGGTTGTTACCCCCAAGAGAGGTGGTGACAAAGAAAAACTTTTACACAAAAGAGAAATGTTCTGGATCTTCCATTTGGAAACCAGATATCCAGGAGGCCTAAACTTCCCAGTATGATTTGATCAATTACTGGGAATAGCCTTTAACATGAACCAATACAAATGTATTTATTTATTATTACCTTTCATAGAAACATAATTAAATATATATGTATTCACTGGGCTATGATTGAAACTAAATTATTACTCTAACCAGTATCTAAATCAAAGCACTAAATGCTCATTCAAGCATTTTTCTTGTAATACCAGATTTTACTATGCATCTTTTTTTGACATATATATATTTTTCACTTATTAAATACATACCATTCCATTTAAACAACACAATATCCACATGATGATTGTTTTCTGTCTTTAGGACGAATTGATTATGGCCAATACAATGTGTCTCCTATGTGCTATTAAGATAAACGATCGTCTGGGGTTGTCATGTTCCTTGTTCAGAGGAGAATTGCCTGGTATTTCGGGGCTGGACTGACCTTATTTGGCAGGATCAGACTGATATACTTCAGGAAAGTTTTCTTCTGTGAAAAGCACACTGGTCTAAAAGAGGCTGCTTCCGAGTGGTAAATCGCCATAGAGCAAGCCACTGAGCTGTTGTTCGTTCCTGGTAGAGCGCTTCTCTCTTTGTATGCATATTATTATAACCCTGGTTAAGTCTCCCTATGGGTGATGGGGGAAACCAGACGAGGACTCCTTGCCCAGTGTGCTTAGAGGAATGTGGCTGCACCTCACTGACGAGGCCCATAGGAGGCCGAAACGATCGTCTGGGGTTGTCATGTTCCTTGTTCAGAGGAGAATTGCCTGGTATTTCGGGGTTGGACTGACCTTACTTGGCGGGATCAGACTGATAAACTTCAGGAAAGTTTTCTTCTGTGAAAAGCACACTGGTCTAAAAGAGGCTGCTTCCGGGTGGTAAATCGCCATAGAGCAAGCCACTGAGCTGTTGTTCGTTCCTGGTAGAGCGCTTCTCTCTTTGTATTCATATTAAGATATAACACTGATTAAAGTCATTACCATTAACTGTAGTATATGTTTTATAGCCCCTAGAGCGGGTATCTTAGGCACCAAGCAATATAGGTCTTTTTCCATAATCTTTACCCCTTTCGGATGACCTCGTAGTGTAATTTGCCAAGTTTAGCATTATTTTCTAGTTCACTAGTACTTGCAATATCCATGTAGATTAACTATGTAGTATGCAATAAGTATATGTACATTTACACACTGTTTTTCACAGTAAAGGGTTAAAATACGCCTATTAAGTTTTACACCAATCGCAGCCCAATGAGGTCTTTTTAAACTTCACAGCTGATTATGTGTAACATGAGCTATGAGTAAGGCTACGGCCGAAACGCGTAAGCTTCATTATTAGGCGTTTTTCTAACTCACCATGTTGTTCCTTGTTGTTTCCTATTTTTAATGCAATTTTGGATCAAAAGAAATATTAACTTGACCCCTGGATTTGCTCTTTACTTTTGATATTTATTTCACTGCCCCAAGAATTTTCACGAAGGTTTTGGGGGGCTCTCTTGGCCGTGGCCAGAACCCAGGGCATTGCAGTAGCACCTTACTTGGACGATATACTGGTACAGGTACCATCCTTTCGTCTAGCGGAAGAACATTCTGAATCTCTTCTCTCTCTTCTTCGATCCCATGGATGGAAGATAAACTTAGAAAATAGTTTTCTCATTCCAAGCACCAGGGTAGAATTCCTGGGCACTATAATAGACTCAATAGTCATGAGGATGTTTCTTTCAGACCAGAGATGCTGTAAGCTGGCTTCGGCATGTCTTGCCCTCCGGACCTCCTCAAGGCCCTCTGTGGCACAGTGTATGGAGGTGATTGGTGTCATGGTGTCCAGCATGGACATAGTTCCCTTTGCCAGGTTCCGTCTCAGACTGTTACAACTGTGCATGCTGAGACAGTGGAATGGCAATCATTCAGATCTGTCTCAACAGATATCTCTGGGCAACCGGTCGAGAGAATTGCTATCTTGGTGGCTCTGTCCAGATCACCTTTCCAGAGGGACATCCTTTTTAAGACCATCCTGGGAGATTGTGAATACAGATGCGAGTCTTTCAGGATGGGGAGCAGTTTGGGGAGCCAAGAAGACTCGGGGCCTTTGGTCTCAGGAAGAGAGCTCTCTTCCGATCAACATTTTGGAACTTCGAGCAATCTTCAATACTCTAAAGGCTTTGCCCCGTCTCGGTTCGTCCCAGTTTATCAGATTCCAATCAGACAATATCGCCTCTGTGGCTTACATCAACCACCAGGGAGGAACGAGGAGCTCCCTAGCAATGAGGGAGGTATCTTAGATTCTGGAGTTGGCGTAGGCCCACATTCCCGGGGGTGGACAACTGGGAATTGGATTTTCTCAGCAGACAATCTTTTCATCCGGGGAATGGTCTCTGCATATCGAGGTTTTGCGGAGATATGCAACAGGGGGGGACTCTGAAGATAGATCTCATGGCGTCTCATCTCAATACCAAGCTATGGGTCGAGATCCAGGGATCCTCAGGCAGAGCTAATAGATGCATTAGTGGTGCCTTGGAGGTTCAGTCTCATATACCTTTTTTCCGCCTTTACCTCTCCTTCCTCGAGAAGCGGCCTGCATCAAGCAGGAGCGGGCATCAGTGATACAGATTGCTCCATCGTGGCTGCGAAGGATGTAGTTTGCGGATCTAGTTGGGATGTCGTCATCTCTATGGAAGTTACCTTGTCGCAGGGATTTGCTGGAACAAGGTCCCTTTGTTCATCAAAATCTAGATTCTCTGAGGCTGACTGCATAAACGCTTAGTCCTAGCCAAGAGCATTTTCTCTGAGAGAGTTATTGATACTCTCATTCAAGCTCTAAGCCGGTTAGTTGTCACATCTATCATAAGATGTGGAGGACTTGCTTATTCTGGTGTGTAGAGCGTGGATTTCCCCTGGCATAAGGTCAGGGTTTCCAGGATTCTTTCTTTTCTCCAGGATGGTCTGGAAAGGGGCCTTTCTGCTAGCTTCCTTAAGGGACAGATTTCGGCCCTATCTGTTTTACTGCACAAGAGGTTTGCTGAACTTCCAGATGTTCAGTCTTTTGTTCAGGCTCTGGCTAGAATCAGGCCTGTGTTTAGATCTATTGCTTCTCCTTGGAGTTTAAATCTTGTTCGTAAAGTTTTACAGAAGGCTCCGTTTAAGCCTATACATGTAGTTGACATTAAATTACTGTCTTGGAAAGTTCTGTTTCTACTGACTATTGCTTTGGCGCGCAGAGTTTTTGAAATGGTTGCCTTGCAATGTAAGCCTCCTTACCTAGTATTTCATGCTGATAAGGCTATTCTTCATAATGGGTTAGGTTTCCTTCCTAAGGTTGTTTCTAATAGAAATATCAATCAGGAGATTGTTGTTCCCTCTCTGTGTCCTAATCCTTCTTCTTCCAAAGAACGTTTGTTACACAATTTGGATGTTTTACGTGCTCTTAATTCTACTTACAGACGACTAAGAATTTTCGCCAGTCCTCTGCCCTCTGTCTGTTTCTCTGGGAAACGTAAAGGTCAGAAAGCTACTGCTACTACTATCTCTTTTTCTCTTGTTAAGTGTATCCAGTCCACGGATCATCCATTGCTTATGGGATATTCTCCTTCCCAACAGGAAGTTGCAAGAGTTCACCCACAGCAGAGCTGCTATATAGCTCCTCCCCTAACTGCCATATCCAGTCATTCTCTTGCAACTCTCAACATAGATGGAGGTCGTAAGAGGAGTGTGGTGTTTTATACTTAGTTTATTTCTTCTATCAAAAGTTTGTTATTTTTAAATGGTACCGGAGTGTACTGTTTGTCTCAGGCAGTATTTAGAAGAAGAATCTGCCTGCGTTTTCTATGATCTTAGCAGAAGTAACTAAGATCCATTGCTGTTCTCACATATTCTGAGGAGTGAGGTAACTTCAGAGAGGGAATGGCGTGCGGGTTTTCCTGCAATAAGGTATGTGCAGTTAATATTTTTCTAGGGCCCATCTTAGAATGTGTACCAGATGTACTGATTTCATGTTAAGTTGTCTTTAAAAACATTATCACCAGAGGATTCTGTCGAGGGGGAAGTTATGCCGACTAACTCTCCCCACGTGTCAGACCCTTTGACTCCCGCTTCAGGGACTCACGCTCAAATGGCGCCAAGTACATCAAGGGCGCCCATAGCGTTTATTTTACCAGAGGATTCTGTCAAGGGGGAAGTTATGCCGACTAACTCTCCCCACGTGTCTGACTCTTCGACTCCCGCTTCAGGGACTCACGCTCAAATGGCGCCAAGTACATCAAGGGCACTCATAGTGTTTATTTTACAAAACATGGCGAAAGTTATGAATAATACTCTGGCAGCGGTATTAGTCAGACTACCTGAAATTAAAGGAAAGCAAGATAGCTCTGGGGGTAGATACAGAGCATACAGATGCGTCAAGAATCATGTCTGATACTGCCTCACAATATGCAGAAACTGAGGGGAGCTTCAGTCTGTGGGTGATATTTTTGACTCAGGGAAGATGATTTGATCGGATTCCGATATTTCTTCATTTAAAATTTATGCTTGAGATCCTCCACTTGTTGCTCAGGGAGGTTTTAGCAGCTCTGAATGACTGTGTTACAATCACAGTGCCAGAGAAATTGTGTAGACTGAATAAATACTATGCAGTGCAGGTGTGTACTGATGTTTTTCCAATACCTAAAGAGGTTTACAGAAATTATTAATAAGGAATGGGATAGACCAGGTGTGCCGTTCTCTTCCCCTCCTATTTTTAGAAAAATGTTTCTAACAGATGCCATCACACGGGACTTATGGCAGACAGTCCCTAAGGTGGAGAGAAGAGTTTCTACTCTAGCTAAGCGTACCACTATCCCTGTCGAGGACAGTTGTGCTTTTTTTAGATCCAATGGATAAAAAATTAGAGGGTTACCTTAGGAAAATGTTTATTCAACAAGGTTTTATCCTGCAGCCCTTGCATGCATTGCTCCTGTCACTGCTGCCGCGGCGTTCTGGTTGGAGTCTCTGGATGAGGCTTTACAGGTAGCGACTCCATCGGATGAATATACTCGTCAAGCTTAGAGCACTTAAGCTAGCCAATTCCTTTGTTTCTGATGCCTTTGTTCATTTGACTAAACTAACGGCTAAGAATTCTGTTTTTACTATACTGGCGCGCAGAGCGCTATGGCTTATATCATGGTCAGCTGTCGTGACTTTAATAAATAAGCTACTTAACTTCCCTTCAAGGGGCAGACCCTATTAGGGCCTGGTTTGAAGGATATCATTGCTAATATCACTGGAGGAAAAGGTCATGCCCTTCCTCAGGACAGGTCCAAATCAAGGGCCAAAAAAGTCTAATTTTCGTGCCTTTCGAAACTTCAAGGCAGGTGTGGCATCAACTTCCTCTAAGGCAAATCAAGAGGGTACTTTTGCTCAGTCCATGACGGTCTGGAGACAACCGGACCTGGAACAAAGATAAGCAGGCCAAGGAGCCTGCTGCTGCCTCTTAGACAGCATGAAGGAACGGTCCCCTATCCGGTAACGGATCCTGTAGGGGGCAGACTTTCATTTTTCGCCCAGGCGTGGGCAAGAGTTGCCCAGGATCCCTGGGCATTTGAAATTTTATCCCAGAGATATCATCTGGATTTCAAAGCTTCCCCTCCGAAAAAGGGGAGATTTTACCTTTCACAATTATCTGCACACCAGATAAAGAAAGAGGCATTCTTACATTGTGTACGAGACCCATCCAGTTCCAAGACAGGAACAGGGACAGAGTTTTTCTCAAATCTGTTTGTGGTTCCCCAAGGAGACCTATTTTGGATTTAAAGATCTTAAACAAATTCCTTAGAATTCCATCATTTAAGATGGTAACTATTCGTACCATCTTAACTATGATCCAGGAGAGTCAATAGAGGACTACAATGGATTTGAAGGATACTTATCCTCACATAACGATGCATAAGGATCACCATAGTTTTTCAGGTTTGCCTTTCTAGACAGGCATTACCAGTTTGTTTGCTCTTTCCTTTGGGTTAACTACAGCCCCAAGAATCTTTATGGAGGTTCTGGGGTCGCTTTGGCGGTCCTTAGGCCGCGGGGCATAGAAGTGGCCCCTTATTTAGGCGTCGAACATCCAAATTGCCAAGTCTCATACGGATGTAGTACTGACATTTCTGAGATCGCAGGGGTGGAAAGTGAACAAGGAAAGAGTTCTCTATCCCCAATCTCAAGGGTTTCCTTCCTAGGGACTCTGATAGATTCTGCAGAAATGAAAATTTACCTGACGGAGTCCAGGTTGTCAAAGTTTCTAAATTACTGCCGTGTTCTTCATTCCATCCGCGCCCTTCGATGGCTCGGTACATGAATGTAATCGGCCTAATGGTAGCGGCAAGGGACATAGTACCGTTTGCACGCCTACATTTCAGACCGCTGCAACTATTCATGCTCAGTCAATGGCTCATGCTCAGTCAATGGAACGGGGATTACACAGATTTGTCCCCTTCTTAAATCTGGACCAAGAGGCCAGAGATTCTCTTCTCTGGTGGCTATCTCGGGTCCATCTGTCCAAGGGTATGACCTTCCGCAGGTCAGATGGGACAGTTATTACAACAGATGCCAACCTTTTAGGTTGGGATACAGTCTGGGACTCCCTGAGGACTCAGGGATAGTGGACTCAGGAGGAGACCCTCCTTCTAATAAATATTCTGGAACTGGGAGCGATATTCCATGCTCTTCAGGCTTGGCCTCAGTTAGCAACTCTGAGGTACATCAGATTCAGTCGGACAATATCACGACTGTGGCTTACATCAACCATCAAGGGGGAACAGAAGTTCCCTAGCGATGTTAGAAGTCTTAAAATAATTCACTGGACAGAGACTCTCTCTTGTCTATCAACTCTCCATATCCCAGGTGTTGAGAACTGGGAGGTGAATTTTCTAAGTCGTCAGACTTTTCTCCCAGGGAAGTGGGAATTCCCTCCGGAGGTCTTTGCACAAGATCAAGCAGGAGAGTGCTTTGGTGTTTTTAACAGCGCCTGCGTGGCCACGCAGGACCTGGTATGCAGATCTGGTGGACATGTCATTCTTTCCATCATGGTCTCTGCTTCTGAGACAGGACCCTCTACCTCAGGGTCCTTTCAACCATCTAAATTAAACTTCTCTGAGATGGACTGCCTGGAGACTGAACGCTTGATGTTATCAAAGCATGGCTTCTCAGAGTCAGTCATTGATACCTTAATACAGGCATGAAAGCCTGTCACTAGGAAAATTTAACATAGATATAGCATAAATATCTTATTGTTATGAATCCAAGGGTTACTCATGGAGTAAAGTCAGGATTCCCAGGATACTATCTTTTCTCCAAGATGATTTTGAGAAAAGGGTTGTCAGCTAGTTCCTTAAAAGGACAGATTCCTACTCTGTCTATTCTTTTGCACAAGCGTCTGGCAGATACTCCAGACGTTCAGGCATTTTGTCAGGCTTTGGTTAGAACCAAGCCTGTGTCTAAACCTGTTGCTCCGCCATGGAGCTTAAACCTGATTATTAAGGTTCTTCAAGGAGTTCCGTTTGAACCTCTTCATTCTATAGATATCAAACTTTTTATCTTGGAAAGTTCCTTTTTGGTAGATATTTCCTCGGCTTGTAGAGTCTCCGAGTTATCTGCTTTACAATGTGATTCTCCTTATCTGGTCCTCCGTACGGATAAGGTAGTCCTGCGTATCAAAACTGGGTTTTTTACCTAAGGTGGTATCCAACAAGAATTTTATGTTAGATAAAACAATTCTATAGTAAGCACTCTGGTGATCTTTCTAAGTAATTCCACCTTTCAAATTTTTTCTTATTCCACCTTAATAATTTATTGCTGCAGTTTTAGTGGCTTTTTTCTCGGTGTTGCTATTTTCGATCAAAAAGTAACAATGTCTATCTTCATAATTCAATAAGTTGTAATAATGTAATTCATTTGTTTTTGCAATGTCTCTTGGTATTTTGTATAACTTGTAAACTTGGCTGTAATAGGGATAGTTCGGTATATGTATAAGGATGGGCTTACCGGGTCTTCTGACACATCTGTGTCTGATGGAATCAAGGTGTTTCTTACCGGTATATGTTTTCTGCCTTTCCTCCTTGCATGAAGCAAGTATCGCTGATATCGAAACCTAGACCACGCTCCTGCGTGTATGGGTTTCTTTTATTCTGCCGGCTTGAAGCAACTTTTACCCCTGCAGTTTGGGTTCTGTGTTTCCCGGGCAGCCTCCTGAGACAGGTATTCGCGATGCATGCCTTTACGAATTTACAACATGCAAACCCTCTACCCTGAGTAACCCTTGATACCAAAGAGACACAGAGTGTTCTGCAACTCACATGTGTCTCTTTGGTATCAAGAGTTACTCAGGGTAGAGGGTTTGCATGTTGTAAATTTGTAAAGGCGTGCATCGCGAATTCCTGTCTCAGGAGGCTGCCCGGGAAACACAGAACCCAAACTGCAGGGGTAAAAGTTGCTTCAAGCCGGCACAATAAAAGAAACCCATACACGCAGGAGCGTGGTCTAGGTTTCGATATCGGCGATACTTGCTTCATGCAAGGAGGAAAGGCAGAAAACATATACCGGTAAGAAACACCTTGATTCCATCAGACACAGATGTGTCAGAAGACCCGGTAAGCCCATCCTTATACATATACCGAACTATCCCTATTACAGCCAAGTTTACAAGTTATAGAAAATACCAAGAGACATTGCAAAAACAAATTAATTACATTATTACAACTTATTGAATTATGAAAATAGACATTGTTACTTTCTCCTATTAAGTGTAGTCAGTCCACGGGTCATCCATTACTTATGGGATTATATCTCCTCCCCAACAGGAAGTGCAAGAGGATCACCCAAGCAGAGCTGCTATATAGCTCCTCCCCTCTACGTCATACCCAGTCATTCTCTTGCACCTAACTAATAGATAGGACGTGTGAGAGGACTGTGGTTGTTAAACTTAGTTTTTATTTCTTCAATCAAAAGTGTTGTTTGTTCTCAGGCAGCATTAGAAGAAGAATCTACCTGAGTTTGTATATGATCTTAGCGGTCGTAACTAAGATCCACTTGCTGTTCTCGGCCATTCTGAGGAGTGAGGTAACTTCAGAACAGGGAATAGCAGGCAGGGCTCACCTGCAAGGAGGTATGTTGCAGTATATTATTTTCTAAGGAATGGAATTGACTGAGAAAATACTGCTAATACCGATGTAATGTAAGTGCAGCCTTAAATGCAGTAGTAGCGACTGGTATCAGGCTGATATGTATGTATGTATACTCTGAGGTATTTCTGGGGAATGGAATTTCACTAAGAAAATACTGTCTATATTAAAGTAATATTTGAGCCTGCACTGCAGTGAAAGCGACTAGCAACAGGCTTATTAATAACATTTCATAATTTTCATTTTTAAAACGTTTACTGGTATGTTAATCGTTTTTTCTGAGGTACTTGGTGATAAAACTTTATGGGCATGATTTTTACCACATGGCTGTCGTTTGTTTCTGAATAAAAACAGTTTACTGAGCTTCCCCACTGTTGTAATATGAGTGGGAGGGGCCTATTTTAGCGCTTTATTGCGCAGTAAAAATTTAGTCACAGTCTTCCTATTTCTTCCTCCATGATCCAGGACGTCTCTACAGAGCTCAGGGGTCTCCAAAACTAGTTTTGAGGGAGGTAATCACTCACAGCAGACCTGTGATAGTGTGTTTTGACTGTGATAAAAACGTTAATATTAAATTGTTATCCGTTTTTTGGGTATTAAGGGGTTAATCATCCATTTGCTGGTGGGTGCAATCCTTTGCTAACTTAATACATTTACTGTGAAAAATTGGTTGCTATAACTATTTTGGTTCATTGTTATTTCAACTGTGACAGTTTTTTGCGCTTCTTAAAGGCACAGTAGCGTTTTTTTATATTGCTTGTAAATTTATTTAGAAAAGTATTTTCAAGCTTGCTAGTCTCATTGCTAGTTTGTTTAAACATGTCTGACACAGATGAATCTCTTTGTTCACTATGTTTAAAGGCCAATGTGGAGCCCAATAGAAATTTGTGTACTAATTGCATTGATGCTACTTTAAATAAAAGCCAATCTGTACATGTAAAGAAATTATCACCAGACAACGAGGGGGAAGTTATGCCGACTAACTCTCCTCACGTGTCAGTACCTTCGCCTCCCGCTCAGGAGGTGCGTGATATTGTGGCGCCAAGTACATCAGGGCGGCCCATACAAATCACTTTGCAAGACATGGCTAATGTTATGACTGAAGTACTATCTAAATTGCCAGAATTTAGAGGTAAACGCGATCACTCTGGGGTAAGAACAGAGTGCGCTGATAATAATAGAGCCATGTCTGATACTGCGTCACAATTTGCAGAACATGAGGACGGAGAGCTTCATTCTGTGGGTGACGGATCTGATCCAAGTAAACTGGACTCAGACATTTCAAATTTTAAATTTAAGCTTGAGAACCTCCGTGTATTACTAGGGGAGGTATTAGCGGCTCTGAATGATTGTAACACGGTTGCAATTCCAGAGAAAGTATGTAGGCTGGATAAATATTTTGCGGTACCGGCGTGTACTGATGTTTTTCCTATACCTAAAAGGCTTACAGAAATTGTTAACAAGGAGTGGGATAGACCCGGTGTGCCTTTTTCACCCCCTCCTATATTTAGAAAAATGTTTCCAATAGACGCCACCACACGGGACTTATGGCAGACGGTCCCTAAGGTGGAGGGAGCAGTTTCTACTCTGGCTAAGCGCACCACTATCCAGGTGGAGGATAGCTGTGCTTTTTCAGATCCAATGGATAAAAAGTTAGAGGGTTACCTTAAGAAAATGTTTGTTCAGCAAGGTTTTATATTACAACCCCTTGCATGCATTGCGCCTGTCACGGCTGCAGCGGCATTCTGGTTTGAGTCTCTGGAAGAGACCCTTAGCACAGCTCCATTGGATGAGATTATAGACAAGCTTAAAGTCCTTAAGCTAGCTAATTCATTTATTTCTGATGCCGTAGTACACTTAACTAAACTTACGGCTAAGAACTCCGGATTCGCCATTCAAGCGCGTAGAGCGCTGTGGCTTAAATCCTGGTCAGCTGATGTGACTTCTAAATCTAAATTGCTTAACATTCCTTTCAAAGGGCAGACATTATTGGGGCCCGGTTTGAAAGAAATTATCGCTGACATTACTGGAGGTAAGGGCCATGCCCTGCCTCAAGACAGGGCCAAACCAAGGGCTAAACAGTCTAATTTTCGTGCCTTTCGTAACTTCAAGGCAGGAGCAGCATCAACTTCCTCCGCTCCAAGACAGGAAGGAACTGTTGCTCGCTACAGACAGGGCTGGAAACCTAACCAGTCCTGGAACAAGGGCAAGCAGGCCAGAAAACCTGCTGCTGCCCCTAAGACAGCATGAAGTGAGGGCCCCCGATCCGGAAACGGATCTAGTGGGGGGCAGATTTTCTCTCTTCGCCCAGGCTTGGGCAAGAGATGTCCAGGATCCCTGGGCGTTAGAGATCATATCTCAGGGATATCTTCTGGACTTCAAAGCTTCTCCTCCACAAGGGAGATTTCATCTTTCAAGGTTATCAGCAAACCAGATAAAGAAAGAGGCGTTTCTACGCTGTGTACAAGACCTCTTACTAATGGGAGTGATCCACCCAGTTCCGCGGTCGGAACACGGACAAGGGTTTTATTCAAATCTGTTTGTGGTTCCCAAAAAAGAGGGAACCTTCAGACCAATCTTGGACTTAAAGATCCTAAACAAATTCTTAAGAGTTCCATCGTTCAAAATGGAAACTATTCGGACCATCTTACCTATGATCCAAGAGGTTCAGTACATGACCACAGTGGATTTAAAGGATGCCTACCTTCACATACCGATTCACAAGGATCATTACCGGTATCTAAGGTTTGCCTTCCTAAACAGGCATTACCAGTTTGTAGCTCTTCCCTTCGGGTTAGCTACAGCTCCAAGAATCTTTACAAAGGTTCTGGGCTCTCTTCTGGCGGTACTAAGACCGCGAGGAATAGCGGTAGCTCCGTACCTAGACGATATTCTGATACAAGCGTCAAGTTTCCAAACTGCCAAGTCTCATACAGAGTTGGTTCTGGCATTTCTAAGGTCGCATGGGTGGAAGGTGAATGTAGAAAAGAGTTCTCTATTGCCACTCACAAGAGTTCCCTTCTTAGGGACTCTTATAGATTCTGTAGAAATGCAAATTTACCTGACAGAGGACAGGTTATCAAAACTTCTAAATGCTTGCCGTGTCCTTCATTCCATTCAACACCCGTCAGTGGCTCAATGCATGGAGGTAATCGGCTTAATGGTAGCGGCAATGGACATAGTACCTTTTGCACGCCTGCATCTCAGACCGCTGCAATTGTGCATGCTAAGTCAGTGGAATGGGGATTACTCAGATTTGTCCCCTATGCTAAATCTGGATCAAGAGACCAGAGATTCTCTTCTATGGTGGCTTTCTCGGCGACATCTGTCCAGGGGGATGCCCTTCCGCAGGCCAGATTGGACGATTGTAACAGACGCCAGCCTTCTAGGTTGGGGCGCAGTCTGGAATTCCCTGAAGGCTCAGGGATCATGAACTCAGGAGGAGAGACTCCTTCCAATAAACATTCTGGAATTAAGAGCAGTTTTCAATGCTCTTCTGGCTTGGCCTCAGTTAGCAACTCTGAGGTTCATCAGGTTTCAGTCGGACAACATCACGACTGTGGCTTACATCAACCATCAGGGAGGGACAAGGAGTTCCCTAGCGATGATGGAAGTCTCAAAGATAATTCGCTGGGCAGAGTCTCACTCTTGCCACCTGTCAGCGATCCACATCCCAGGCGTGGAGAACTGGGAGGCGGATTTCCTAAGTCGCCAGACTTTTCATCCGGGGGAGTGGGAACTTCATCCGGAGGTGTTTGCCCAACTGCTTCATCATTGGGGCAAACCAGATCTGGATCTCATGGCGTCTCGCCAGAACGCCAAGCTTCCTTGTTACGGATCCAGGTCCAGGGACCCGGGAGCGGTACTGATAGATGCTCTGACAGCACCTTGGGTCTTCAACATGGCTTATGTGTTTCCACCCTTCCCGATGCTTCCTCGATTGATTGCCAGGATCAAACAGGAGAGAGCATCGATGATTCTAATAGCGCCTGCGTGGCCACGCAGGACCTGGTATGCAGATCTAGTGGACATGTCGTCCTGTCCACCATGGTCTCTGCCTCTGAGACAGGACCTTCTGATTCAGGGTCCTTTCAAACATCCAAATCTAATTTCTCTGAGGCTGACTGCATGGAGATTGAATGCTTGATTCTATCAAAGCGGGGATTCTCAGAGTCAGTGATTGATACCTTAATACAGGCTAGGAAACCTGTTACCAGGAAAATTTACCATAAAATATGGCGTAAATACTTATATTGGTGCGAATCCAAGAATTACTCATGGAGTAAGGTTAGGATTCCTAGGATATTGTCTTTTCTACAAGAAGGTTTAGAAAAGGGTTTATCTGCTAGTTCGTTAAAGGGACAGATCTCAGCTCTGTCTATCCTTTTACACAAACGTCTGTCAGAAGTTCCAGACGTTCAGGCTTTTTGTCAGGCTTTGGCTAGGATTAAGCCTGTGTTTAAGACTGTTGCTCCGCCGTGGAGCTTCAACTTAGTGCTTAACGTTCTGCAAGGTGTTCCGTTTGAACCCCTTCATTCCATTGATATCAAGCTGTTATCTTGGAAAGTTCTGTTTTTAATGGCTATTTCCTCGGCTCGAAGAGTCTCTGAGTTATCGGCCTTACATTGTGATTCTCCTTATCTGATTTTTCATTCAGACAAGGTAGTTCTGCGTACTAAACCTGGGTTCTTACCTAAGGTTGTCACTAACAAGAATATCAATCAAGAGATTGTTGTTCCATCATTGTGCCCTAACCCTTCTTCAAAGAAGGAACGACTTCTGCACAATCTGGACGTCGTCCGTGCCCTGAAATTTTATTTGCAGGCAACTAAGGAATTTCGTCAAACTTCTTCCCTGTTTGTCGTTTATTCTGGACAGAGGAGAGGTCAAAAAGCTTCGGCTACCTCTCTCTTTTTGGCTTTGTAGCATAATACGTTTAGCCTATGAGACTGCTGGACAGCAGCCTCCTGAAAGGATTACAGCTCATTCTACTAGAGCTGTGGCTTCCACTTGGGCCTTTAAGAATGAGGCCTCTGTTAAACAGATTTGCAAGGCTGCAACTTGGTCTTCACTTCACACTTTTTCAAAATTTTACAAATTTGACACTTTTGCTTCTTCGGAGGCTGTTTTTGGGAGAAAGGTTCTACAGGCAGTGGTTCCTTCCGTGTAAAGATCCTGCCTGTCCCTCCCGTCATCCGTGTACTTTTAGCTTTGGTATTGATATCTCATAAGTAATGGATGACCCGTGGACTGACTACACTTAACAGGAGAAAATATAATTTATGCTTACCTGATAAATTCCTTTCTCCTGTAGTATAGTCAGTCCACGGCCCGCCCTGTTTTTTACGGCAGGTCTAAATTTTAAATTAAACTCCAGTCACCACTGCACCCTATAGTTTCTCCTTTCTCGTTTGGTTTCGGTCGAATGACTGGGTATGACGTAGAGGGGAGGAGCTATATAGCAGCTCTGCTTGGGTGATCCTCTTGCACTTCCTGTTGGGGAGGAGATATAATCCCATAAGTAATGGATGACCCGTGGACTGACTACACTACAGGAGAAAGGAATTTATCAGGTAAGCATAAATTATATTTTTTGATCGAAAATAGCAACACAGAGAAAAAAGCCACTAAAACTGCGGCAATAAATTATTAAGGTGGAATAAGAAAAAATTTGAAAGGTGGAATTACTTAGAAAGATCACCAGAGCGCTTACTATAGAATTGTTTTATCTAACATACAATTGCTTATTTTAAATTCAGGGAGACGTCCCAAACATATATCTTTGTAATTTATATTTTTATTTAAGTTTTTATGTTTTAAATAAATGTACTTTTGTTAAATTGTATAGAAGTCTCTAGACTATCTTATTTAGCTTACAGCGCTCCTAAACTCTATATTGTTTTGTCATTTTGTAATTATATACGGTAATCATAGGGAAGATTACCTGTGAAGGAACTTTAAGATTAGATTCCAGGCGCAGTTTCTTATATATTTATTTATATCCAACAAGAATATCACTCAAGAGAGTGTTGTTCCATTCTTGTATCCTAATCCTTCTTCAAAGATGGAACGTCTATTACACAATTTAGACGTGGTTCGTGCTTTAAAGTTTTACTTACAAGCTACTTCAGATTTTCATCAAACATTTACTTTTTTGTTGTCTACTCTGGACAGAGGAGAGGTCAAAAGACTACAGCAACCTCTCTTTCTTTTTGGTTAAAAGCATAATTCGTTTAGCTTATGAGACTGCTGGACAGCAGCCTCCTGAAGGGATTACAGCTCATTCTACTAGAGCTGTGGCTTTCACTTGGGCCTTTTTAAAATGAGGCTTCTGTTGAACAGATTTACAAGACGGCGTCTTGGTCTGCGCTTCATACTTTGCTTCTTCGGAGGCTATTTTTGGGAGAAAGGATTTTTTTTTCAGGCAGTGGTACCTTCCGTTTAAGTACCTGCCTTGTCCCTACCTTCATCCGTGTACTTTAGCTTTGGTATTGGTATCCCATAAGTAATGGATGATCCGTGGACTGGATACACTTAACAAGAGAAAACATAATTCCTACTTAGCTGATAAATTTATTTCTTTTGTAGTGTATCCAGTCCACGGCCCGCTCTGTCATTTTAAGGTAGGTAATTTTTTCATTTAAACTACAGTCACCACTGCACCCTATGGTTTTTCCTTTCTCTGCATGTTTTTGGTCAAATGACTGGATATGGCAGTTAGGGGAGGAGCTATATAGCAGCTCTGCTGTGGGTGAACTCTTGCAACTTCCTGTTGGGAAGGAGAATATCCCATAAGTAATGGATGGTCCGTGGACTGGATACACTACAAGAGAAATAAATTTATCAGGTAAGCATAAATTATGTTTTTTTGGTTACAAAATATAATTGGTTTGGCTTATGAGACTGCTAGACAACAGCCTCCTGACAGAATTACGGCTCATTCCACAAGAGCTGTTTCCTCCTCTTGGGCTTTCAAAAATGAAGCTTCTGTGGATCAAATTTGCAAGGCTGCAATTTGGTCTTCTCTACATACTTTTTCAAAATTTTACAAATTTGATACTTTTGCCTCGGCTGAGGCTTCTTTTGGGAGAAAGGGTTCTTCAAGCGGTTGTGCCTTCTGTTTAGGACTGCCTGTCTTGTCCCTCCCTATTTATCCGTGTCCTCTAGCTTGAGTATTGGTTCCCAACAATAATTACTCAAGCCGTGGACTCACCATATCTTAGGAAAGAAAAACAAAATTGATGCTTACCTGATAAATTTATTTCCGGGATATGGTGATTCCACGGCCCCACCCTTTATTTTAAGACAGTTGTTCTTTTGACTATAACCTCAGGCACCTCTACACCTTGTGTTACTCCTTTTTCTCCATTTCCCTTCGGTCAAAGGACTGGGGGTTGTGGTTAAGAGAGTGATACTTGCAGTTTAACTGTGGTGCTCTTTGCCTCCTACTGCTGGCCAGGAGAGATATTCCCAACAGTAATTACTCAAGCCGTGGACTCACCATATCCGGAAATAAATAAATTTATCAGGTAAGCATACATTTTGTTTATTTTGAATTATTTTGTTTAGAATTTAAAGGGACATTAAACCCAACATTTTTCTTTCATGATTCAGACGGAGAATACAATTTTAAACAAAATTTCAATTGACTTCTATTATCTAATGTGCTTCAATATTTAGATATCCTTTGTTAAAGAAATAGCAATGCACATGGGTGAGCCAATCACATGAGGCAAATATGTGCAGCCACCAATCAGAATCTACTGAGCCTTTCTAGATATTTTTTTCAGGAAGGAATATCAAGAGAATGAAGCACATTAGATAACAGAAGTATATTAGAAAGTTGTTTAAAATTGTATTCTCTATCTGAATCATGAAAGAGAAAATTTGTGTTTAATGTCCCTTTAACTAAACTAACAAATGCAAAGTATGAATTTCGGAATCAATATTTCATAATTGCAAACAAATCGCACAGAAAATGTTTTTTGAATAGGGCTTTTATTTGTTAAGTTCCAACATTTTTTGTGGCATTGTAGCGAAATGCATGTAGATTTCTCTATTTTATCACATTGCATCTATAATGAAGTCTAAGAGCTATGCGAAAAATGAAGGTCCAACTGTGAAAACAGAGCGTACAATCTAAGGGATATTTTTAACAGAGCAATTTGGAGGGAGTGAAACAGAATTGCTTATAGTTAGGAGTATATAATTTTAATAGGGAATTTGGGATAATCACAGATTACGGTATGAGGGCTTAAAAGAAAATTAAATAATATAACTGGCCCTGCAACATGCTACTCTGTTTACATCAGAGCACAATCTAATTTACATATGTCCCTAATTGTCCAATCTAATTTACATATATCCCTAATTGTCCACAACAAAGGAGACCAGGGACATACATTTCACCCAGTTTTTCAAGATGTATACCCGAGATATATATAATCTGACTATATCTGAATCACTTTAAAGCTGTGCATGCAGCAATGCTATGGCTTAAAGTAAAGTTAAAAACGTGAGTAATTGTGAACCTCATTTGCATGTCTTACCCAGAATCCTTTGTTGCATTGGAAATAATAAGCTCCATTTATCAAGCAGCGTTTGTTGGACTGCTGCTCCTTAACCACCTGAAATCATCTCTATCCAATATGATCATGATTATTGCTAGACCCCGCTAGCAGCCATTTCGCCACCAGTGAGCAGGGGGCGGCATTGCGGACGGTGTATGCTGGCCGTCTGCAGTGATGGCCAGCGAGCATGATTCGCTACAGGTGTTCTATGGGAAAAAAACAAGCTTTTAGTCTTGTGTAGATTTGTTAATGGGCTACACAATGAGTTATTCTCGCTACATTTTTATTGGAAGTCTAGATTTCAACAGGACTAGCCATATGCTTTATAGAAAACAGGGGGGTTATGCTTTTGTTTAAATACGTTTATGCTGGGAGAAAGTCTATGCTTTTGTCAGTGAGCTCAGGCACGGGAAGCAAGAAAAGAAAAGCTTTGTACGCGCACAACAGCCTTTTAAACATCAAACTCCTCTCCCAGTAGATCCATCTCTGTATTTTCTCTAATAGCAGTTTTTTTTTTCCTTCCAATTTTATGTGATGCATTTAAAACTATTCTTTCTTGTGTTTAGATGGGCAGTTTCTTCTGTTATGACTAGACAGAATCAGATCCCAACAGAAGATGGGTCGCGGGTTACACTTGCTTTAATCCCCCTGTGGGATATGTGTAATCACACCAACGGACTGGTAACTATCTTGTTGTATTATTGCATTGCTTGTTTTGTGTCACCGTAAACGCACAGTACATGTTCTAACCTGCAATCCCATTGCTAATAGTGCAGCGACAAGGCACATACATATATCTATGCATAGATCTACAATCATGGCGTGCATTGTTCATGATGGTGTGAAAAACAATAATATTTTCATGTATGGTGAGAAAAGATGATATATTCCAATGACAAGATCTTGCACAGTACATCATATCTGCAGAGCTTAGCAGTGCTCGGACATGTTTTAAACATGTGAATACTGATTATGCTCTTATGTATACATGATTGGTTTTAAAGGGGCATAATACACAAAGTTGAAATATAATTGAATGCATTTCAGTTGTGAGTAGAAAGATTTTTAGCAATACATATGTTAACAAAAGTGTTTCTAGTATTAGCTGTGTTTTAGTGACCGCTTTTACTGTGCATGGCATAAATATGCATATGCCCTGTATTACCCTCATTAAACTCGGCACCCACTCACAGAGCATGTATTGTCAGAGATGACTGTTTTTACTATTGCTGAGGAAAACATGCTGCATGTGGGTGCAGTGTTTCAAAAAAGGGTGAACGGGACATATGTACATATGCTCTGTGCACATTAAAATCTATCACTGAAACCTTTTGCTACAAGTGTTTCTGCTAATTGCTTAGTTTTGCAATAATTGCTTTTTTTACGAAATTGAAATGCACTCATATTCATTTAAATTGTGAGTTTGTCCTTTTAACCATTAGTTTTAAAGGGACAGTCTACTCCAGAATATTTGTTTAAAAATATAGATATTCACTTTATTACCCATTCCCCAGTTCTGCATAACCAACACTTTTATATTAATACACTTTTCTCCAACATAGGTGTGTCCGGTCCACGGCGTCATCCTTACTTGTGGGATATTCTCCTCCCCAACAGGAAATGGCAAAGAGCCCAGCAAAGCTGGTCACATGATCCCTCCTAGGCTCCGCCTACCCCAGTCATTCTCTTTGCCGTTGTACAGGCAACATCTCCACGGAGATGGCTTAGAGTTTTTTAGTGTTTAACTGTAGTTTTTCATTATTCAATCAAGAGTTTGTTATTTTCAAATAGTGCTGGTACGTACTATTTACTCAGAAACAGAAAAGAGATGAAGAATTCTGTTTGTATGAGGAAAATGATTTTAGCAACCGTAACTAAAATCCATGGCTGTTCCACACAGGACTGTTGAGAGCATTAACTTCAGTTGGGGGAACAGTTTGCAGTCCTTGCTGCTTGAGGTATGACACATTCTAACAAGACGATGTAATGCTGGAAGCTGTCATTTTCCCTATGGGATCCGGTAAGCCATGTTTATTACGATTGTAAATAAGGGCTTCACAAGGGCTTATTTAGACTGTAGACATTTTTTGGGCTAAATCGATTGATATTAACACTTATTTAGCCTTGAGGAATCATTTATTCTGGGTATTTTGATATAATAATATCGGCAGGCACTGTTTTAGACACCTTATTCTTTAGGGGCTTTCCCAAAGCATAGGCAGAGTCTCATTTTCGCGCCGGTGTTGCGCACTTATTTTTGAGAGGCATGGCATGCAGTCGCATGTGAGAGGAGCTCTGATACTTATAAAGGACTTCTGAAGGCATCATTTGGTATCGTATTCCCCTTGGGTTTGGTTGGGTCTCAGCAAAGCAGATACCAGGGACTGTAAAGGGGTTAAAGCTTAAAACGGCTCCGGTTCCGTTATTTTAAGGGTTAAAGCTTCCAAATTTGGTGTGCAATATTTTCAAGGCTTTAAGACACTGTGGTGAAAGTTTGGTGAATTTTGAACAATTCCTTCATGTTTTTTCGCATTTGCAGTAATAAAGTGTGTTCAGTTTAAAATTTAAAGTGACAGTAACGGTTTTATTTTAAAACGTTTTTTGTACTTGTTATCAAGTTTATGCCTGTTTAACATGTCTGAACTACCAGATAGACTATGTTCTGAATGTGGGGAAGCCAGAATTCCTATTCATTTAAATAAATGTGATTTATGTGACAATGACAATGATGCCCAAGATGATTCCTCAAGTGAGGGGAGTAAGCATGGTACTGCATCATTCCCTCCTTCGTCTACACGAGTCTTGCCCACTCAGGAGGCCCCTAGTACATCTAGCGCGCCAATACTCCTTACTATGCAACAATTAACGGCTGTAATGGATAATTCTGTCAAAAACATTTTAGCCAAAATGAACCCTTGTCAGCGTAAGCGTGGCTGCTCTGTTTTAGTTACTGAAGAGCATGACGACGCTGATATTAATATCTCTGAAGGGCCCCTAACCCAATCTGAGGGGGCCAGGGAGGTTTTGTCTGAGGGAGAAATTACTGATTTAGGGAATATTTCTCAGCAGGCTGAATCTGATGTGATTACTTTTAAATTTAAATTGGAACATCTCCGCATTTTGCTTAAGGAGGTATTATCCACTCTGGATGATTGTGAAAATTTGGTCATCCCAGAGAAACTATGTAAAATGGACGACATTCTGATTCAAGCGTCGTCCCTCCCTCGAGCAAAGGCTCACACGGACATCGTCCTGGCCTTTCTCAGATCGCACGGCTGGAAAGTGAACGTGGAAAAGAGTTCTCTATCCCCGTCAACAAGGGTTCCCTTCTTGGGAACAATTATAGACTCCTCAGACATGAGGATTTTTCTAACAGAGGCCAGAAAGACAAAGCTCCTGGACTCTTGTCGAATACTTCATTCCGTTCCCCTTCCTTCCGTAGCTCAGTGCATGGAAGTGATCGGGTTGATGGTAGCGGCAATGGACATAGTTCCTTTTGCGCGCATTCATCTAAGACCGTTACAACTGTGCATGCTCAGTCAGTGGAATGGGGACTATACAGACTTGTCTCCAAAGATACAAGTAAATCAGAGGACCAGAGACTCACTCCGTTGGTGGCTGTCCCTGGACAACCTGTCACGAGGGATGACATTCCACAGACCAGAGTGGGTCATTGTCACGACCGACGCCAGTCTGATGGGCTGGGGCGCGGTCTGGGGATCCCTGAAAGCTCAGGGTCTTTGGTCTCGGGAAGAATCTCTTCTACCGATAAATATTCTGGAACTGAGAGCGATATTCAATGCTCTCAAGGCTTGGCCTCAGCTAGCGAGGACCAAGTTCATACGGTTTCAATCAGACAACATGACGACTGTTGCGTACATCAACCATCAGGGGGGAACAAGGAGTTCCCTAGCGATGGAAGAAGTGACCAAGATCATTCTATGGGCGGAGTCTCACTCCTGCCACCTGTCTGCTATCCACATCCCGGGAGTGGAAAATTGGGAAGCGGATTTTCTGAGTCGTCAGACATTGCATCCGGGGGAGTGGGAACTCCATCCGGAAATCTTTGCCCAAGTCACTCAACTTTGGGGCATTCCAGACATGGATCTGATGGCCTCTCGTCAGAACTTCAAAGTTCCTTGCTACGGGTCCAGATCCAGGGATCCCAAGGCGGCTCTAGTGGATGCACTAGTAGCACCTTGGACCTTCAAACTAGCTTATGTGTTCCCGCCGTTTCCTCTCATCCCCAGGCTGGTAGCCAGGATCAATCAGGAGAGGGCGTCGGTGATCTTGATAGCTCCTGCGTGGCCACGCAGGACTTGGTATGCAGATCTGGTGAATATGTCATCGGCTCCACCTTGGAAGCTACCTTTGAGACGAGACCTTCTTGTTCAGGGTCCGTTCGAACATCCGAATCTGGTTTCACTCCAGCTGACTGCTTGGAGATTGAACGCTTGACTTTATCGAAGCGAGGTTTCTCAGATTCTGTTATCGATACTCTTGTTCAGGCCAGAAAGCCTGTAACTAGAAAGATTTACCACAAAATTTGGAAAAAATATATCTGTTGGTGTGAATCTAAAGGATTCCCTTGGGACAAGGTTAAGATTCCTAGGATTCTATCCTTCCTTCAAGAAGGATTGGAAAAAGGATTATCGGCAAGTTCCCTGAAGGGACAGATTTCTGCCTTGTCGGTGTTACTTCACAAAAAACTGGCAGCTGTGCCAGATGTTCAAGCCTTTGTTCAGGCTCTGGTTAGAATCAAGCCTGTTTACAAACCTTTGACTCCTCCTTGGAGTCTCAATTTAGTTCTTTCAGTTCTTCAGGGGGTTCCGTTTGAACCCTTACATTCCGTTAATATTAAGTTATTATCTTGGAAAGTTTTGTTTTTAGTTGCAATTTCTTCTGCTAGAAGAGTTTCAGAATTATCTGCTCTGCAGTGTTCTCCTCCTTATCTGGTGTTCCATGCAGATAAGGTGGTTTTACGTACTAAACCTGGTTTTCTTCCAAAAGTTGTTTCTAACAAAAACATTAACCAGGAGATTATCGTACCTTCTCTGTGTCCGAAACCAGTTTCAAAGAAGGAACGCTTGTTGCACAATTTGGATGTTGTTCGCGCTCTAAAATTCTATTTAGATGCTACAAAGGATTTTAGACAAACATCTTCCCTGTTTGTTGTTTATTCAGGTAAAAGGAGAGGTCAAAAAGCAACTTCTACCTCTCTCTCTTTTTGGATTAAAAGCATCATCAGATTGGCTTACGAGACTGCCGGACGGCAGCCTCCCGAAAGAATCACGGCTCATTCCACTAGGGCTGTGGCTTCCACATGGGCCTTCAAGAACGAGGCTTCTGTTGATCAGATATGTAGGGCAGCGACTTGGTCTTCACTGCACACTTTTACCAAATTTTACAAGTTTGATACTTTTGCTTCTTCTGAGGCTATTTTTGGGAGAAAGGTTTTGCAAGCCGTGGTGCCTTCCATTTAGGTGACCTGATTTGCTCCCTCCCTTCATCCGTGTCCTAAAGCTTTGGTATTGGTTCCCACAAGTAAGGATGACGCCGTGGACCGGACACACCTATGTTGGAGAAAACAGAATTTATTTTAACCTGATAAATTTCTTTCTCCAAGGGTGTGTCCGGTCCACGGCCCGCCCTGGTTTTTTAATCAGGTCTGATAATTTATTTTCTTTAACTACAGTCACCACGGTACCATATGGTTTCTCCTATGCTATTATTCCTCCTTAACGTCGGTCGAATGACTGGGGTAGGCGGAGCCTAGGAGGGATCATGTGACCAGCTTTGCTGGGCTCTTTGCCATTTCCTGTTGGGGAGGAGAATATCCCACAAGTAAGGATGACGCCGTGGACCGGACACACCGTTGGAGAAAGAAATTTATCAGGTAAACATAAATTCTGTTTTTACTTCTGTGACAACCTTGTATCTATGCCTCTGCAGACTGCCCACATATTTTGGTTCTTTTGACAGACTTGCATTTTAGCCAATCGGTGCAGACTCTTAAATAACTTAACGGGAGTGAGCACACTATTGTCTATGTGGCACACATGAACTAGCACTGTGAAACTGTAAAAATGCACTGAGATAAGAGGTCGTTTTTAACAGTTTAGAAATCGGTTTAAGCCTACCTTAGATTAGCTTTCAACAAAGAATACCACGAGTACAAAGCAAATTTGATAAAAGTACATTGGAAAGTTGTATAAAATCGCATGTCCTATCTGAATCATGAAATTTTAACCCTTTCACTACTTCCAGACAAAAACTTGCCGAAATTACCAGAGAATTTTTAGCATTTTTGCTAATCACTCCATTTAACCAGAAATAGAGCCTTGTTTTTTTTTTTTATTTACCTGTCAAAACTATATATATATATATATATATATATATATATATATATATATATATATATATATATATATATATATATATATATATATATATATATATATATATATATGGACTCCTTTAATGTGGTGGTTAGCTGTCATTTTAGGTTCTCACAACGTTGTGATTGAATCTGTGGCTTTATTTGGCCTGTGTAGACATTGGTCCAATGCTGATAGGGGGCGGGTATTTGCACCCTATGGGTTGACTTTGGAGGATGGAATAGTGGCATTGAACCAATACTCTGTCTATCCTTGTTGGTTTCCACTATATGAACATATTCTCTGGTATTGTGACTAGTTTCACCACTTTGTGAGATGTTAGTACACGCCCACGGTGGGGCGTTGTATCTCACTGTAGCACTGATAGGCTCTAGGTTGGTCGATTGGGGATGTCTTTCTCAGTTACGATGCACTTAGGTGTGTAAACACGGTGATATTAACATAACAAGCTGGTAGGTTCACTTTGCGTAACAGTAACAGCATAATGTTCCTTTTAATGTTTGTATTATTTTTGTATATGATTCGATCTGGTATCATGAACATTTGCACTGGTGTGAGTGTTTTAGTGTATGTGACAGCACTGCTAGACCAGGTTATAGATATAGTGGGTTATGATTTGGCATTAAGGCTTATGAGGAACTTTTGTAGGCGGTACCATGGAACGATGACGTTTGCGGGGACAGCTACTACTATAATGTTGTATATCGGTCTATTATAACTTAGTATGAGTACAGCACGATCTGGGAGATCGGTTTCTGTTTTGGTTTTGTAGCGCCAGATAACCACTCTGTGGGGTGCTGTCAGACACATCCTTTCAACTACCTGTGATCGCGGTGTTAGTATGCATAAGCAACGGTAGGTTTATTTTTATGACACTTGGCTACAGTGTTGCTGGATCAGGTGATTAACATAGTTAGTTATGATTGGACATTGAGACCTGGGTGGTCTCTTTGAGGGCTGTGCTATGTCACGATTTCGATCGCCGGGACGGCTGTTACCATGAAGGGGGCATGTTAGTGTATTAAAATGTCGGTTAGTCACATTATTATTGACTTTGAGGGTGGCTCTGGTAGGTTTAACTAATATGTACTTATGATGATCTGTCAGATCGCATGCTTGACTTTGTTTTGGGTGCATAAGATCAGTCAATCACAATTAGGGGTGTTGTCTGTCACAGCCAATCAATTATCTAACAGCTCAGAAGGAGCACTCAGCTGGCTTTATTATTGTTCCGGTTCAGGATGGACGTGCATTGACCCCGCACCCCCACCACGGCGTCGCTTATTTTGCGATTCCCTGCATTTACACAGATCGCATCACTTTTAACTAACACGTTGTATCACTATGTAATTATGCTTCACTATTTGTACCTTGTTATAGGTTATTTCTTCTGTTATGTGTGATCAGTCCACGGGTCATCATTACTTCTGGGATATTATCTGCTCCCCTACAGGAAGTGCAAGAGGATTCACCCAGCAGAGTTGCTATATAGCTCCTCCCCTCTACGTCACCTCCAGTCATTCTCTTGCACCCAAAGACTAGATAGGAGGTGTGAGAGGACTATGGTGATTATACTTAGTTTTTAGAACTTCAATCAAAAGTTTGTTATTTTACAATAGCACCGGAGCGTGTTATTACCTCTCTGGCAGAGTTTGAAGAAGAATCTACCAGAGTTTTTCTTATGATTTTAACCGGAGTAGTTAAGATCATATTGCTGTTTCTCGGCCATCTGAGGGAGGTAAAAAACTTCAGATCAGGGGACAGCGGGCAGTTGAATCTGCATTGAGGTATGTAGCAGTTTTTATTTTCTGAATGGAATTGATGAAAAGATCCTGCCATACCGTTATAATGAACATGTATGTATACTCTACACTTTAGTATTCTGGGGATGGTATTTCACCGGAATTACTCTGTAAAAGTACATTAAACCTTTTAATAGGTATTTTTCATGTTAAACGTTTTTGCTGGAATGTAGAATCGTTTGCATTAATGAGGTACTGAGTGAATAAATATTTGGGCATTATTTTTCCACTTGGCAGTTTGCTTGTTTTAATTATGACAGTTTCGTTTATCTCTCACTGCTGTGTGTGAGAGGGAGGGGCCGTTTTTGGCGCTCTTTGCTACGCATCAAAAATTTCCAGTCAGTTACTCTTGTATTTTCTGCATGATCCGGTTCATCTCTAACAGAACTCAGAGGTCTTCAAACTTCTTTGAAGGGAGGTAGATTCTCTCAGCAGAGCTGTGAGACTTATATAGTGACTGTGATTTAAAACGTTGCTCTGTAATTTTTATGTTTAAAATTTAATTAGTGTTATTTTACTAATGGGAACAAACCTTTGCTAAAAAGTTGTGTTGTTTTTAAAGTGTGATGCTATAACTGTTTTTCAGTTCATTATTTCAACTGTCATTTAATCGTTTAGTGCTTCTTGAGGCACAGTACGTTTTTGTTAAATAAGATTGTAACCGAGTTGCATGTTTATTGCTAGTGTGTTAAACATGTCTGATTCAGAGGAAGATACCTGTGTCATTTGTTCCAATGCCAAGGTGGAGCCCAATAGAAATTTATGTACTAACTGTATTGATGCTACTTTAAATAAAAGCCAATCTGTACAAATTGAACAAATTTCACCAAACAGCGAGGGGAGAGTTATGCCGACTATCTCGCCTCACGTGTCAGTACCTGCATCTCCCGCCCGGGAGGTGCGTGATATTATGGCGCCTAGTACATCTGGGCAGCCATTACAGATAACATTACAAGATATGGCTACTGTTATGACTGAAGTTTTGGCTAAATTACCAGAACTAAGAGGCAAGCGTGATCACTCTGGGGTGAGAACAGAGTGCGCTGATAATTCTAGGGCCATGTCTGATACTGCGTCACAGCTTGCAGAGCATGAGGACGGAGAGCTTCATTCTGTAGGTGACGGTTCTGATCCAAGCAGATTGGATTCAGATATTTCAAATTTTAAATTTAAATTGGAAAACCTCCGTGTATTACTAGGGGAGGTCTTAGCGGCTCTTAATGATTGTAACACTGTTGCAATACCAGAGAAAATGTGTAGGTTGGATAAATACTTTGCGGTACCGGCGAGTACTGACGTTTTTCCTATACCTAAGAGATTAACTGAAATTGTTACTAAGGAGTGGGATAGACCCGGTGTGCCGTTCTCACCCCCTCCAATATTTAGAAAGATGTTTCCAATAGACGCCACCACACGGGACTTATGGCAAACGGTCCCTAAGGTGGAGGGAGCAGTTTCTACTTTAGCTAAGCGCACCACTATCCCGGTGGAGGATAGCTGTGCTTTTTCAGATCCTATGGATAAAAAATTAGAGGGTTACCTTAAGAAAATGTTTGTTCAACAAGGTTTTATATTGCAACCCCTTGCATGCATCGCGCCGATTACGGCTGCGGCAGCATTTTGGATTGAGTCTCTGGAAGAGAACCTTAGTTCAGCTACGCTGGACGACATTACGGACAGGCTTAGAGTCCTTAAACTAGCTAATTCATTCATTTCGGAGGCCGTAGTACATTTAACAAACTTACGGCTAAGAATTCAGGATTCGCCATTCAGGCACGTAGGGCGCTGTGGCTAAAATCCTGGTCGGCTGATGTAACTTCTAAGTCCAAATTACTTAATATACCTTTCAAGGGGCAAACTTTATTTGGGCCCGGTTTGAAAGAAATTATTGCTGACATTACAGGGGGTAAGGGCCACGCTCTACCTCAAGACAAAGCCAAAGCTAAGGCTAGACAGTCTATTTTTCGTCCCTTTCGGAATTTCAAAGCAGGAACAGCATCAACTTCCACTGCACCAAAACAGGAAGGAGCTGTTGCTCGTTACAGACAAGGCTGGAAACCTAACCAGTCCTGGAATAAGGGCAAGCAGGCCAGGAAACCTGCTGCTGCCCCTAAGACAGCATGAACCGAGGGCCCCCGATCCGGGACCGGATCTAGTGGGGGGCAGACTCTCTCTCTTCGCCCAGGCTTGGGCAAGAGATGTCCAGGATCCCTGGGCGCTAGAGATCATATCTCAGAGATACCTTCTAGACTTCAAATTCTCTCCCCCAAGAGGGAGATTTCATCTGTCAAGGTTGTCAACAAACCAAATAAAGAAAGACGCGTTTCTACGCTGTGTACAAGATCTATTATTAATGGGAGTGATCCATCCGGTTCCGCGGTCGGAACAAGGACAAGGGTTTTACTCAAACCTGTTTGTGGTTCCCAAAAAAGAGGGAACTTTCAGGCCAATCTTGGATTTAAAGATCCTAAACAAATTCCTAAGAGTTCCATCGTTCAAAATGGAAACTATTCGGACAATCTTACCCATGATCCAAAAGGGTCAGTACATGACCACAGTGGATTTAAAGGATGCTTACCTTCACATACCGATTCACAAAGATCATTACCGGTATCTAAGGTTTGCCTTCTTAAACAGGCATTACCAGTTTGTAGCCCTTCCATTCGGATTGGCTACGGCTCCAAGAATCTTCACAAAGGTTCTGGGTGCCCTTCTGGCGGTACTAAGACCGCGAGGAATTTCGGTAGCTCCGTACCTAGACGACATTCTGATACAAGCTTCAAGCTTTCAAACTGCCAAGTCTCATACAGAGTTAGTTCTGGCATTTCTAAGGTCGCATGGATGGAAAGTGAACGAAAAGAAGAGTTCTCTCTTTCCTCTCACAAGAGTTCAATTCTTGGGGACTCTTATAGATTCTGTAGAAATGAAGATTTATCTGACAGAAGACAGATTAACAAAGCTTCTAAATGCATGCCGTGTCCTTCATTCCATTCAACTCCCGTCAGTAGCTCAATGCATGGAGGTGATCGGCTTAATGGTAGCAGCAATGGACATAGTACCCTTTGCACGCCTACATCTCAGACCGCTGCAATTGTGCATGCTGAGTCAGTGGAATGGGGATTACTCAGATTTGTCCCCCACTCTGAATCTGGATCAAGAGACCAGAAACTCTCTTCTATGGTGGCTTTCTCGGCCACATCTGTCCAGGGGGATGCCATTCAGCAGGCCGGACTGGACAATTGTAACAACAGACGCCAGCCTACTAGGTTGGGGCGCTGTCTGGAATTCTCTGAAGGCTCAGGGACAATGGAGTCAGGAGGAAAGTCTCCTGCCGATAAACATTCTGGAATTGAGAGCAGTTCTCAATGCCCTTCTAGCTTGGCCCCAGTTAAAAACTCGGGGGTTCATCAGGTTTCAGTCGGACAACATCACGACTGTAGCTTACATCAACCATCAGGGAGGGACAAGAAGCTCCCTAGCAATGATGGAAGTATCAAAGATATTTCTTCTGTTATGTGTGATCAGTCCACGGGTCATCATTACTTCTGGGATATTATCTGCTCCCCTACAGGAAGTGCAAGAGGATTCACCCAGCAGAGTTGCTATATAGCTCCTCCCCTCTACGTCACCTCCAGTCATTCTCTTGCACCCAAAGACTAGATAGGAGGTGTGAGAGGACTATGGTGATTATACTTAGTTTTTAGAACTTCAATCAAAAGTTTGTTATTTTACAATAGCACCGGAGCGTGTTATTACCTCTCTGGCAGAGTTTGAAGAAGAATCTACCAGAGTTTTTCTTATGATTTTAACCGGAGTAGTTAAGATCATATTGCTGTTTCTCGGCCATCTGAGGGAGGTAAAAGCTTCAGATCAGGGGACAGCGGGCAGTTGAATCTGCATTGAGGTATGTCGCAGTTGTTATTTTCTGAATGGAATTGATGAAAAAATCCTGCCATACCGTTATAATGAACATGTATGTATACTCTACACTTTAGTATTCTGGGGATGGTATTTCACCGGAATTACTCTGTAAAAGTACATTAAACCTTTTATTAGGTATTTTTCATGTTAAACGTTTTTGCTGGAATGTAGAATCGTTTGCATTAATGAGGTACTGAGTGAATAAGTATTTGGGCATTATTTTCCACTTGGCAGTTTGCTTGTGTTAATTATGACAGTTTCGTTTCTCTCTCACTGCTGTGTGTGAGAGGGAGGGGCCGTTTTTGGCGCTCTTTGCTACGCATCAAAAATTTCCAGTCAGTTTTTCTGCATGATCCGGTTCATCTCTAACAGAACTCAGGGGTCTTCAAACTTCTTTGAAGGGAGGTAGATTCTCTCAGCAGAGCTGTGAGACTTATATAGTGACTGTGATTTAAAACGTTGTTTAAAATTTAATTAGTGTTATTTTACTAATGGGAACAAACCTTTGCTAAAAAGTTGTGTTGTTTGTTAAGAGTGATGCTATAACTGTTTTTTCAGTTCATTATTTCAACTGTCATTTAATCGTTTAGTGCTTCTTGAGGCACAGTACGTTTTTATTAAATGAAATTGTAACCGAGTTGCATGTTTATTGCTAGTGTGTTAAACATGTCTGATTCAGAGGAAGATACCTGTGTCATTTGTTCCAATGCCAAGGTGGAGCCCAATAGAAATTTATGTACTAACTGTATTGATGCTACTTTAAATAAAAGCCAATCTGTACAAATTGAACAAATTTCACCAAACAGCGAGGGGAGAGTTATGCCGACTAACTCGCCTCACGTGTCAGTACCTGCATCTCCCGCCCGGGAGGTGCGTGATATTATGGCGCCTAGTACATCTGGGCGGCCATTACAGATAACATTACAAGATATGGCTACTGTTATGACTGAAGTTTTGGCTAAATTACCAGAACTAAGAGGCAAGCGTGATCACTCTGGGGTGAGAACAGAGTGCGCTGATAATTCTAGGGCCATGTCTGATACTGCGTCACAGCTTGCAGAGCATGAGGACGGAGAGCTTCATTCTGTAGGTGACGGTTCTGATCCAAACAGATTGGATTCAGATATTTCAAATTTTAAATTTAAATTGGAAAACCTCCGTGTATTACTAGGGGAGGTCTTAGCAGCTCTCAACGATTGTAACGCTGTTGCAATACCAGAGAAAATGTGTAGGTTGGATAAATACTTTGCGGTACCGGCGAGTACTGACGTTTTTCCTATACCTAAGAGATTAACTGAAATTGTTACTAAGGAGTGGGATAGACCCGGTGTGCCGTTCTCACCCCCTCCAATATTTAGAAAGATGTTTCCAATAGACGCCACCACACGGGACTTATGGCAAACGGTCCCTAAGGTGGAGGGAGCAGTTTCTACTTTAGCTAAGCGTACCACTATCCCGGTGGAGGATAGCTGTGCTTTTTCAGATCCTATGGATAAAAAATTAGAGGGTTACCTTAAGAAAATGTTTATTCAACAAGGTTTTATATTACAACCCCTTGCATGCATCGCGCCGATCACGGCTGCGGCAGCATTTTGGATTGAGTCTCTGGAAGAGAACCTTAGTTCAGCTACGCTGGACGAAATTACGGACAGGCTTAGAGTCCTTAAACTAGCTAATTCATTCATTTCGGAGGCCGTAGTACATTTAACCAAACTTACGGCTAAGAATTCAGGATTCGCCATTCAGGCACGCAGAGCGCTGTGGCTAAAATCCTGGTCGGCTGATGTAACTTCTAAGTCCAAATTACTTAGTATACCTTTCAAGGGGCAAACTTTATTTGGGCCCGGTTTGAAAGAAATTATTGCTGACATTACAGGAGGTAAGGGCCACGCTCTACCTCAAGACAAAGCCAAAGCTAAGGCTAGACAGTCTAATTTTCGTCCCTTTCGGAATTTCAAAGCAGGAGCAGCGCCAACTTCCACTGCACCAAAACAGGGAGGAGCTGTTGCTCGTTACAGACAAGGCTGGAAGCCTAATCAGTCCTGGAACAAGGGCAAGCAGGCCAGTAAACCTGCTGCTGTCCCAAAGACAGCATGAACCGAGGGCCCCCGATCCGGGACCGGATCTAGTGGGGGGCAGACTCTCTCTCTTCGCCCAGGCTTGGGCAAGAGATGTCCAGGATCCCTGGGCGCTAGAGATCATATCTCAGGGATACCTTCTAGACTTCAAATCCTCTCCCCCAAGAGGGAGATTTCATCTGTCAAGGTTGTCAACAAACCAAATAAAGAAAGACGCGTTTCTACGCTGTGTACAAGATCTATTATTAATGGGAGTGATCCATCCGGTTCCGCGGTCGGAACAAGGACAAGGGTTTTACTCAAACCTGTTTGTGGTTCCCAAAAAAGAGGGAACTTTCAGGCCAATCTTGGATTTAAAGATCCTAAACAAATTCCTAAGAGTTCCATCGTTCAAAATGGAAACTATTCGGACAATCTTACCCATGATCCAAGAGGGTCAGTACATGACCACAGTGGATTTAAAGGATGCTTACCTTCACATACCGATTCACAAAGATCATTACCGGTATCTAAGGTTTGCCTTCTTAAACAGGCATTACCAGTTTGTAGCCCTTCCATTCGGATTGGCTACGGCTCCAAGAATCTTTACAAAGGTTCTGGGTGCCCTTCTGGCGGTACTAAGACCGCGAGGAATTTCGGTAGCTCCGTACCTAGACGACATTCTGATACAAGCTTCAAGCTTTCAAACTGCCAAGTCTCATACAGAGTTAGTTCTGGCATTTCTAAGGTCGCACGGATGGAAAGTGAACGAAAAGAAGAGTTCTCTCTTTCCTCTCACAAGAGTTCCATTCTTGGGGACTCTTATAGATTCTGTAGAAATGAAGATTTATCTGACAGAAGACAGATTAACAAAGCTTCTAAATGCATGCCGTGTCCTTCATTCCATTCAACTCCCGTCAGTAGCTCAATGCATGGAGGTGATCGGCTTAATGGTAGCAGCAATGGACATAGTTCCCTTTGCACGCCTACATCTCAGACCGCTGCAATTGTGCATGCTGAGTCAGTGGAATGGGGATTACTCAGATTTGTCCCCCACTCTGAATCTGGATCAAGAGACCAGAAACTCTCTTCTATGGTGGCTTTCTCGGCCACATCTGTCCAGGGGGATACCGTTCAGCAGGCCGGACTGGACAATTGTAACAACAGACGCCAGCCTTCTAGGTTGGGGCGCTGTCTGGAATTCTCTGAAGGCTCAGGGACAATGGAGTCAGGAGGAAAGTCTCCTGCCAATAAACATTCTGGAATTGAGAGCAGTTCTCAATGCCCTTCTAGCTTGGCCCCAGTTAAAGACTCGGGGGTTCATCAGGTTTCAGTCGGACAACATCACGACTGTAGCTTACATCAACCATCAAGGAGGGACAAGAAGCTCCCTAGCAATGATAGAAGTATCAAAGATAATTCGCTGGGCAGAGTCTCACTCTTGCCATCTGTCAGCAATCCACATCCCGGGAGTGGAGAACTGGGAGGCGGATTTCTTGAGTCGCCAGACTCTTCATCCGGGGGAGTGGGAACTTCATCCGGAGGTCTTTGCCCAAATACTTCAACGTTGGGGCAAACCAGAGATAGATCTCATGGCGTCTCGCCAGAACGCCAAACTTCCTCGCTACGGATCCAGATCCAGGGATCCGGGAGCGGTTCTGATAGATGCTTTGACAGCACCTTGGAACTTCAGGATGGCTTATGTGTTTCCACCCTTCCCGCTGCTTCCTCGATTGATTGCCAAAATCAAACAGGAGAAAGCATCAGTGATTCTAATAGCGCCTGCATGGCCGCGCAGGACTTGGTATGCAGATCTAGTGGACATGTCATCCTGTCCGCCTTGGTCTCTACCTCTAAGACAGGACCTTCTGATTCAGGGTCCATTCAAACATCAAAGTCTAACTTCTCTGAAGCTGACTGCTTGGAAATTGAACGCTTGATTTTATCAAAACGTGGTTTTTCTGAGTCGGTTATTGATACCCTGATACAGGCTAGGAAGCCTGTTACCAGAAAGATTTACCATAAAATATGGCGTAAATACCTATACTGGTGTGAATCCAAAGATTACTCCTGGAGTAAGGTTAGGATTCCTAGGATATTGTCTTTTCTACAAGAAGGTTTAGAAAAGGGTTTATCGGCTAGCTCATTAAAGGGACAGATTTCAGCTCTGTCCATCTTGTTTCACAGGCGTCTGTCAGAAAATTCAGACATCCAAGCCTTTTGTCAGGCTTTAACTAGGATCAAGCCTGTGTTTAAAACTGTTGCTCCGCCATGGAGTTTAAACTTAGTTCTTAACGTTTTACAGGGTGTTCCGTTTGAACCCCTTCATTCCATTGATATAAAATTGTTATCTTGGAAAGTTCTATTTTTAATGGCTATTTCCTCGGCTCGAAGAGTCTCTGAGTTATCAGCCCTACATTGTGATTCTCCTTATCTGATCTTTCACTCAGACAAGGTAGTTCTGCGTACTAAACCTGGGTTCTTACCTAAGGTAGTCACTAACAGGAATATCAATCAAGAGATTGTTGTTCCATCCTTGTGTCCAAATCCTTCTTCAAAGAAGGAACGTCTTCTACACAATCTGGATGTAGTTCGTGCCCTCAAGTTCTACTTGCAGGCAACTAAAGATTTTCGCCAAACTTCTTCCCTGTTTGTCGTTTATTCTGGACAGAGGAGAGGTCAAAAGGCTTCTGCTACCTCTCTCTCTTTTTGGCTTCGTAGCTTAATACGTTTAGCCTATGAGACTGCTGGACAGCAGCCTCCTGAAAGAATTACAGCTCATTCCACTAGAGCTGTGGCTTCCACTTGGGCCTTTAAGAATGAGGCCTCTGTTGAACAGATTTGCAAGGCTGCAACTTGGTCTTCGCTTCATACTTTTTCCAAATTTTACAAATTTGACACTTTTGCTTCTTCGGAGGCTATTTTTGGGAGAAAGGTTCTTCAGGCAGTGGTTCCTTCTGTATAATGAGCCTGCCTATCCCTCCCGTCATCCGTGTACTTTTGCTTTGGTATTGGTATCCCAGAAGTAATGATGACCCGTGGACTGATCACACATAACAGAAGAAAACATAATTTATGCTTACCTGATAAATTCCTTTCTTCTGTTGTGTGATCAGTCCACGGCCCGCCCTGTTTTTAAGGCAGGTGCATATTTTTTAAATTATAATTCAGTCACCACTACACCCTTGGTTTCTCCTTTCTCGTTGGTCTTTGGTCGAATGACTGGAGGTGACGTAGAGGGGAGGAGCTATATAGCAACTCTGCTGGGTGAATCCTCTTGCACTTCCTGTAGGGGAGCAGATAATATCCCAGAAGTAATGATGACCCGTGGACTGATCACACAACAGAAGAAAGGAATTTATCAGGTAAGCATAAATTATGTTTTCGCTGGGCAGAGTCTCACTCTTGCCACCTGTCAGCAATCCACATCCCGGGAGTGGAGAACTGGGAGGCGGATTTCTTGAGTCGCCAGACGTTTCATCCGGGGGAGTGGGAACTTCATCCGGAGGTCTTTGCCCAAATACTTCGACGTTGGGGCAAACCAGATATAGATCTCATGGCGTCTCGCCAGAACGCCAAACTTCCTCGCTACGGATCCAGATCCAGGGATCCGGGAGCGGTTCTGATAGATGCTTTGACAGCACCTTGGAACTTCAGGATGGCTTATGTGTTTCCACCCTTCCCGCTGCTTCCTCGATTGATTGCCAAAATCAAACAGGAGAGAGCATCAGTGATTCTAATAGCACCTGCATGGCCACGCAGGACTTGGTATGCAGATCTAGTGGACATGTCATCCTGTCCGCCTTGGTCTCTACCTCTAAGACAGGACCTTCTGATACAGGGTCCATTCAAACATCAAAATCTAACTTCTCTGAAGCTGACTGCTTGGAAATTGAACGCTTGATTTTATCAAAACGTGGTTTTTCTGAGTCGGTTATTGATACCCTGATACAGGCTAGGAAGCCTGTTACCAGAAAGATTTACCATAAAATATGGCGTAAATACCTATACTGGTGTGAATCCAAAGATTACTCCTGGAGTAAGGTTAGGATTCCTAGGATATTGTCCTTTCTACAAGAAGGTTTAGAAAAGGGTTTATCGGCTAGCTCATTAAAGGGACAGATCTCAGCTCTGTCCATCTTGTTACACAAGCGTCTGTCAGAAAATCCAGACGTCCAGGCATTTTGTCAGGCTTTAGCTAGGATCAAGCCTGTGTTTAAAACTGTTGCTCCGCCATGGAGTTTAAACTTAGTTCTTAACGTTTTACAGGGTGTTCCGTTCGAACCCCTTCATTCCATTGATATAAAATTGTTATCTTGGAAAGTTCTATTTTTAATGGCTATTTCCTCGGCTCGAAGAGTCTCTGAATTATCAGCCTTACATTGTGATTCTCCTTATCTGATCTTTCACTCAGACAAGGTAGTTCTGCGTACTAAACCTGGGTTCTTACCTAAGGTAGTCACTAACAGGAATATCAATCAAGAGATTGTTGTTCCATCCTTGTGTCCAAATCCTTCTTCAAAGAAGGAACGTCTTCTACACAATCTGGATGTAGTTCGTGCCCTCAAGTTCTACTTGCAGGCAACTAAGGATTTTCGACAAACGTCTTCCCTGTTTGTCGTGTACTCTGGTCAGAGGAGAGGTCATAAGGCTTCGGCTACCTCTCTCTCCTTCTGGCTTCGTAGCATAATTCGTTTAGCCTATGAGACTGCTGGACAGCAGCCTCCTGAAAGAATTACAGCTCATTCTACTAGAGCTGTGGCTTCCACTTGGGCCTTTAAGAATGAGGCCTCTGTTGAACAGATTTGCAAGGCTGCAACTTGGTCTTCGCTTCATACTTTTTCCAAATTTTACAAATTTGACACTTTTGCTTCTTCGGAGGCTATTTTTGGGAGAAAGGTTCTTCAGGCAGTGGTTCCTTCTGTATAATGAGCCTGCCTATCCCTCCCGTCATCCGTGTACTTTTGCTTTGGTATTGGTATCCCAGAAGTAATGATGACCCGTGGACTGATCACACATAACAGAAGAAAACATAATTTATGCTTACCTGATAAATTCCTTTCTTCTGTTGTGTGATCAGTCCACGGCCCGCCCTGTTTTTTAAGGCAGGTAAATATTTTTTAAATTATAATCCAGTCACCACTACACCCTTGGCTTCTCCTTTCTCGTTGGTCTTTGGTCGAATGACTGGAGGTGACGTAGAGGGGAGGAGCTATATAGCAACTCTGCTGGGTGAATCCTCTTGCACTTCCTGTAGGGGAGCAGATAATATCCCAGAAGTAATGATGACCCGTGGACTGATCACACAACAGAAGAAAGGAATTTATCAGGTAAGCATAAATTATGTTTTCTGTATATATGACACGCTGTATTTAAAGGGCCATGATACCCACATTTTTTCTTTCATGATTTAGAAAGAGAATGCATTTTTAAACATCTTTCTAATTTACTTCTATTATCTAATTTGTTTTATTCTCTTGATAACTATATTCCATTAAACTTTTGACACTGTTGGAGTAAGTTCAGTGAGTGCTTCTTTTCTACATTTCTGCAATTAACTTCATAGCACCCTGACAAGTTGCAAGAGTTGGTGAGAGTGCATTTACACCAATTTTCTTCATTCATTAATATTATGGGGGGAAATAAAACAGAAATTTAAAATCCTCCATGTCTCAAAATGAAATCAATGTAAATATTTGCATAGGAAATTAGCACATCTAGGCAAGAATCCCCACTTGCTTTTCCCCACAAATACCTCATATACAATGTTACCAATGCACAAGAGAATTCTGGGAAAGTTATGCAAATTAGATATGCAAATTCTCAAAATACTGTTTTAACACCGCTATTCTTTTAACAGGATTATTTCTGATTGGCAGACCAAGGTATTGATCTAGGCCCATTTTGGTATATTTCATGCCACCATGTCACCGCCAAATGCCATCAAAAAAAAAAAATGTGGTAATTTTTTAACAAACTTTGGGTTTCTCGCAGAAATTATTTACATACTGCTTGTGCAATCGTGGCACAAATGTTTGTAAACGTTTCTCTGGCATCCCCTTTGTTCAGAAATATAAGACATATATGGCTTTGTAAAACGCCATCTTAGGTACTGGCAGACAGTCTGCTGGTATGAAAAAATAAGGCTTTTTTATATATATATTTCACCAGTGTAGGATCTCCCCCCCCCCCCCCCCCCCCTTACCTCCAAAACAGCTCTCTAAACCTCCCCCTCTGTTAGGTGCCATCTAAGGTACTGGGAGCTGCCTGCCAGTACTTATAAAACAGTTGTTGGGCCGGCTCGTAAACTTGCATTCCTGCGTTTCCAAATAAAGATACCAAGAGAACAAAGAAAAATTGATATAAAGTAGTAAATTAGAAAGTTTCTTAAAATTGCATGCTCCATCTGAATCAAGAAAGAAACAAATTTGGGTTCAGTAATCCCTTTAATTTTGATTAGACTGTCCCTTTAATCCATTCCTCAGCATAGGAGTTTCTTCCACGTAGAACATTTTTATTATGTGGACCACACAAAATTATATATATCTGCAGTTAGGTGCATGGGAAAGCTCTGCAGGGCTGCATTGTGGGGCCTTGTGCTCGATTAACTGTTTTTAAATGGACCTTGTAGCAACGTCATTAAAATGCCAAAAAACTTAGACTTTTTATATAAATGCTCTGAAGTGTTTGAATAGATATTCCCTACTTGTATGGTTTGTGTTGTACCTTGCCATATTCCTCAAAGGAAATATAAGCTAGGATGTAATGTAACCATTATTTTAATGCTCTCCAAAAAAAGCATAACTTGTGTTAGTACCTCGTTCACTATATCTTCTTTGTTTCAGTGCAAAATAATAGATCGCAGTAGGGTTTACCTTTTTTTTTAGAAGGAATTTTGGAAGTGATTGGTTGAATTTAAACTAAACTCTATTCTGGCACTTTTTTTTTTTATTTATAAGAAGGCAGGGCTGATGCAGCCAATCTGAGCTTGCATCGGCTGAGTGACTGTGTTTTAGGGAAAAGCATGTGCCAGGTGATTCAATCTGTGTTCGGCAAGACTGCGTGCTCCCAGTGGCTAGGACTCTGCATGTGTGCGGGGGCACCTTAGTATCACCCATGGAAATAAGCAGCTTCAGAAATGCTTTTCCATAGGTCAGAATCGCTCAAGTGATACAGCCTCTGTTGTGCATAGTTTCCCTTTATAAAACAAAGTATGAAACCAAAATATTAGATGACCTTCTTTACCTTGTTAATTTATTTTGTGCTCTGTACCAAGCAATTTTTTTCACAGCTTAGACTGAATCCTGAGTCTTCATCCAAGTAAGCAGGTGTGGAATGGGGATACAGTTTATTCACAAGTATTTGTTATCCTCAGTAGGTTTCATAAAATATTCAAGTCCAAACCTGTCACGTCAGGTGGAAAGAGCATCTCACTGAATGATTTTTCATTAATGTTTTATGCTTTCTAAAGAGACAAACTTGCTCCAGGTAAAATAGTGTCTAATGAGTTTTAATCTTTATTCATTACATTTTCCTTGGTTAGATAACTACTGGATACAATTTAGAAGATGACCGCTGCGAGTGTGTAGCATTGCAGGACTTTAAGGAAGGAGAACAGGTAAGAACAATCTCTGATCATTTGTATTGTGCTGTAAAAAGACATTTACTGCCAAAGTGTTCCACGTATATCTATATGCAATAATATACCAGCCGGGTGACATTACAAAGTATCTGGGTGGGGCAGTGCAATAATTTAAAATATAATAACATTTCTTCTGTTATGTGTGATCAGTCCACGGGTCATCATTACTTCTGGGATATAACTCCTCCCCAACAGGAAATGCAAGAGGATTCACCCAGCAGAGCTGCATATAGCTCCTCCCCTCTACGTCACTCCCAGTCATTCTCTTGCACCCAGCAACTAGATAGGATGTGTGAGAGGACTATGGTGATTATACTTAGTTTTTATAACTTCAATCAAAAGTTTGTTATTTTACAATAGCACCGGAGCGTGTTATTGCCTCTCTGGCAGAGTTTGAAGAAGAATCTACCAGAGTTTTTACTATGATTTTAACCGGAGTAGTTAAGATCATATTGCTGTTTCTCGGCCATCTGAGGGAGGTAAAAGCTTCAGATCAGGGGACAGCGGGCAGATGAATCTGCATTGAGGTATGTAGCAGTTTTTATTTTCTGAATGGAATTGATGAGAAAATCCTGCCATACCGTTATAATGACATGTATGTATACTCTACACTTCAGTATTCTGGGGATGGTATTTCACCGGAATTACTCTGTTAAAAGTACATTAAACCTTTTAATAGGTATTTATTATGTTAAACGTTTTTGCTGGAATGTAGAATCGTTTGCATTTTCTGAGGTACTGAGTGAATAAATATTTGGGCATTATTTTTCCACTTGGCAGTTGCTTGTTTTAATTGTGACAGTTTCGTTTCTCTCTCACTGCTGTGTGTGAGGGGGAAGGGCCGTTTTTGGCGCTCTTTGCTACGCATCAAAAAATTCCAGTCAGTTACTCTTGTATTTCCTGCATGATCCGGTTCATCTCTAACAGATCTCAGGGGTCTTCAAACTTCTTTGGAGGGAGGTAGATTCTCTCAGCAGAGCTGTGAGACTTATATATTGACTGTGATTAAAAACGTTGCTCTGTAATTTTTATGTTTCAAATTTAATTATTGTTACTTTACTAATGGGAACAAACCTTTGCTAAAAGTTGTGTTGTTTTTAAGGATTGATGCTATAACTGTCTTTCAGTTCATTATTTCAACTGTCATTTAATCGTTTAGTGCTCTTTGAGGCACAGTACGTTTTTGTTAAATAAGATTGTAACCAAGTTGCAAGTTTATTGCTAGTGTGTTAAACATGTCTGATTCAGAGGAAGATATCTGTGTCATTTGTTCCAATGCCAAGGTGGAGCCCAATAGAAATTTATGTACTAACTGTATTGATGCTACTTTAAATAAAAGCCAATCTGTACAAATTGAACAAATTTCACCAAACAGCGAGGGGAGAGTTATGCCGACTAACTCGCCTCACGTGTCAGTACCTGCATCTCCCGCCCGGGAGGTGCGTGATATTATGGCGCCTAGTACATCTGGGCGGCCATTACAGATAACATTACAAGATATGGCTACTGTTATGACTGAAGTTTTGGCTAAATTACCAGAACTAAGAGGCAAGCGTGATCACTCTGGGGTGAGAACAGAGTGCGCTGATAATACTAGGGCCATGTCTGATACTGCGTCACAGCTTGCAGAACATGAGGACGGAGAGCTTCATTCTGTGGGTGATGGTTCTGATCCAAACAGATTGGATTCAGATATTTCAAATTTTAAATTTAAATTGGAGAACCTCCGTGTATTACTAGGGGAGGTTTTAGCGGCTCTTAATGATTGTAACACTGTTGCAATACCAGAAAAATTGTGTAGGTTGGATAAATACTTTGCGGTACCGGCGAGTACTGACGTTTTTCCTATACCTAAGAGACTAACTGAAATTGTTACTAAGGAGTGGGATAGACCCGGTGTGCCGTTCTCACCCCCTCCAATATTTAGAAAGATGTTTCCAATAGACGCCACCACACGGGACTTATGGCAAACGGTCCCTAAGGTGGAGGGAGCAGTTTCTACTTTAGCTAAGCGTACCACTATCCCGGTGGAGGATAGCTGTGCTTTCTCAGATCCAATGGATAAAAAATTAGAGGGTTACCTTAAGAAAATGTTTGTTCAACAAGGTTTTATATTGCAACCCCTTGCATGCATCGCGCCGATTACGGCTGCGGCAGCATTTTGGATTGAGTCTCTGGAAGAGAACCTTAGTTCAGCTACGCTGGACGACATTACGGACAGGCTTAGAGTCCTTAAACTAGCTAATTCATTCATTTCGGAGGCCGTAGTACATTTAACCAAACTTACGGCTAAGAACTCAGGATTCGCCATTCAGGCACGTAGGGCGCTGTGGCTAAAATCCTGGTCAGCTGATGTAACTTCTAAGTCCAAATTACTTAATATACCTTTCAAGGGGCAAACTTTATTTGGGCCCGGTTTGAAAGAAATTATCGCTGACATTACAGGAGGTAAGGGCCACGCCCTGCCTCAAGACAAAGCCAAAGCTAAGGCTAGACAGTCTAATTTTCGTCCCTTTCGGAATTTCAAAGCAGGAGCAGCATCAACTTCCACTGCACCAAAACAGGAAGGAGCTGTTGCTCGTTACAGACAAGGCTGGAAACCTAACCAGTCCTGGAACAAGGGCAAGCAGGCCAGGAAACCTGCTGCTGCCCCAAAGACAGCATGAACCGAGGGCCCCCGATCCGGGACCGGATCTAGTGGGGGGCAGACTCTCTCTCTTCGCCCAGGCCTGGGCAAGAGATGTTCAGGATCCCTGGGCGCTAGAGATCATATCTCAGGGATACCTTCTAGACTTCAAATTCTCTCCCCCAAGAGGGAGATTTCATCTGTCAAGGTTGTCAACAAACCAGATAAAGAAAGAAGCGTTTCTACGCTGTGTACAAGATCTGTTATTAATGGGAGTGATCCATCCGGTTCCGCGGTCGGAACAAGGACAAGGGTTTTACTCAAACCTGTTTGTGGTTCCCAAAAAAGAGGGAACTTTCAGGCCAATCTTGGATTTAAAGATCCTAAACAAATTCCTAAGAGTTCCATCGTTCAAAATGGAAACTATTCGGACAGTCTTACCCATGATCCAAAAGGGTCAGTACATGACCACAGTGGATTTAAAGGATGCTTACCTTCACATACCGATTCACAAAGATCATTACCGGTATCTAAGGTTTGCCTTCTTAGACAGGCATTACCAGTTTGTAGCTCTTCCATTCGGATTGGCTACGGCTCCAAGAATCTTCACAAAGGTTCTGGGTGCCCTTCTGGCGGTACTAAGACCGCGAGGAATTTCGGTAGCTCCGTACCTAGACGACATTCTGATACAAGCTTCAAGCTTTCAAACTGCCAAGTCTCATACAGAGTTAGTTCTGGCATTTCTAAGGTCGCATGGATGGAAAGTGAACGAAAAGAAGAGTTCTCTTTTTCCTCTCACAAGAGTTCCATTCTTGGGGACTCTTATAGATTCTGTAGAAATGAAGATTTATCTGACAGAAGACAGATTAACAAAGCTTCTAAATGCATGCCGTGTCCTTCATTCCATTCAACTCCCGTCAGTAGCTCAATGCATGGAGGTGATCGGCTTAATGGTAGCAGCAATGGACATAGTACCCTTTGCACGTCTACATCTCAGACCGCTGCAATTGTGCATGCTGAGTCAGTGGAATGGGGATTACTCAGACTTGTCCCTTACTCTGAATCTGGATCAAGAGACCAGAAACTCTCTTCTATGGTGGCTTTCTCGGCCACATCTGTCCAGGGGGATGCCATTCAGCAGGCCGGACTGGACAATTGTAACAACAGACGCCAGCCTACTAGGTTGGGGCGCTGTCTGGAATTCTCTGAAGGCTCAGGGACAATGGAATCAGGAGGAAAGTCTCCTGCCAATAAACATTCTGGAATTAAGAGCAGTTCTCCATGCCCTTCTGGCTTGGCCCCAGTTAAAAACTCGGGGGTTTATCAGGTTTCAGTCGGACAACATCACGACTGTAGCTTACATCAACCATCAAGGAGGGACAAGAAGCTCCCTAGCAATGATGGAAGTATCAAAGATAATTCGCTGGGCAGAGTCTCACTCTTGCCACCTGTCAGCAATCCACATCCCGGGAGTGGAGAACTGGGAGGCGGATTTCTTGAGTCGCCAGACTTTTCATCCGGGGGAGTGGGAACTTCATCCGGAGGTCTTTGCCCAAATACTTCGACGTTGGGGCAAACCAGAGATAGATCTCATGGCGTCTCGCCAGAACGCCAAACTTCCTCGCTACGGGTCCAGATCCAGGGATCCGGGAGCGGTTCTGATAGATGCCTTGACAGCACCTTGGGACTTCGGGATGGCTTATGTGTTTCCACCCTTCCCGCTGCTTCCTCGATTGATTGCCAAAATCAAACAGGAGAGAGCATCAGTGATTCTAATAGCGCCTGCATGGCCACGCAGGACTTGGTATGCAGATCTAGTGGACATGTCATCCTGTCCGCCTTGGTCTCTACCTCTAAGACAGGACCTTCTGATACAGGGTCCATTCAAACATCAAAATCTAACTTCTCTGAAGCTGACTGCTTGGAAATTGAACGCTTGATTTTATCAAAACGTGGTTTTTCTGAGTCGGTTATTGATACCCTGATACAGGCTAGGAAGCCTGTCACCAGAAGGATTTACCATAAGATATGGCGTAAATACCTATACTGGTGCGAATCCAAAGGTTACTCCTGGAGTAAGGTTAGGATTCCTAGGATATTGTCCTTTCTACAAGAAGGTTTAGAAAAGGGTTTATCGGCTAGCTCATTAAAGGGACAGATCTCAGCTCTGTCCATCTTGTTACACAGGCGTCTGTCAGAAAATCCAGACGTCCAGGCCTTTTGTCAGGCTTTAGCTAGGATCAAGCCTGTGTTTAAAACTGTTGCTCCGCCATGGAGTTTAAACTTAGTTCTTAACGTTTTACAGGGTGTTCCGTTTGAACCCCTTCATTCCATTGATATAAAATTGTTATCTTGGAAAGTTCTGTTTTTAATGGCTATTTCCTCGGCTCGAAGAGTCTCTGAGTTATCAGCCTTACATTGTGATTCTCCTTATCTGATTTTTCACTCAGACAAGGTAGTTCTGCGTACTAAACCTGGGTTCTTACCTAAGGTAGTCACTAACAGGAATATCAATCAAGAGATTGTTGTTCCATCCTTGTGTCCAAATCCTTCTTCAAAGAAGGAACGTCTTCTACACAATCTGGATGTAGTTCGTGCCCTCAAGTTCTACTTGCAGGCAACTAAGGATTTTCGACAAACGTCTTCCCTGTTTGTCGTGTATTCTGGTCAGAGGAGAGGTCATAAGGCTTCGGCTACCTCTCTCTCCTTCTGGCTTCGTAGCATAATTCGTTTAGCCTATGAGACTGCTGGACAGCAGCCTCCTGAAAGAATTACAGCTCATTCTACTAGAGCTGTGGCTTCCACTTGGGCCTTTAAGAATGAGGCCTCTGTTGAACAGATTTGCAAGGCTGCAACTTGGTCTTCGCTTCATACTTTTTCCAAATTTTACAAATTTGACACTTTTGCTTCTTCGGAGGCTATTTTTGGGAGAAAGGTTCTTCAGGCAGTGGTTCCTTCTGTATAATGAGCCTGCCTATCCCTCCCGTCATCCGTGTACTTTTGCTTTGGTATTGGTATCCCAGAAGTAATGATGACCCGTGGACTGATCACACATAACAGAAGAAAACATAATTTATGCTTACCTGATAAATTCCTTTCTTCTGTTGTGTGATCAGTCCACGGCCCGCCCTGTTTTAAGGCAGGTAAATATCTTTTAAATTATACTCCAGTCACCACTTCACCCTTGGTTTCTCCTTTCTCGTTGATTCTTGGTCGAATGACTGGGAGTGACGTAGAGGGGAGGAGCTATATGCAGCTCTGCTGGGTGAATCCTCTTGCATTTCCTGTTGGGGAGGAGTTATATCCCAGAAGTAATGATGACCCGTGGACTGATCACACAACAGAAGAAAGGAATTTATCAGGTAAGCATAAATTATGTTTTTCTGTTTTTTATAAACAGTCAGCACCAGAATGTGTGTTGTTTTAAAAGATAGACAATCCCTTAATTACCCATTCCCCAGTTTTACATAACTAACACAGTTCTAATAAACGTTTTATCTCGGTAATTACCTTGTATCTAAGCCTCATCAGGCTGCCCCCTTATTTCAGTACTTTTGACAGACTTGTGTTTTAGCCAGTCATTGCTCACTCCTTGTTAAATTCCGGTGCATGAGCTCAATATTATCTATATGAAACACATGAACTAACGCTCTCTAGTGGTGAAAAACTGTCAAAATGCATTTAGATAAGAGGTGGGCTTCTAGGTCTAATAAATTAGCATATGAACCTCCTAGGTTTAGCTTTCCACTAAGAATACCAAGAGTTGTTTAAAATGACACGCCCTATTTGAATCATGAGTTTTTTGGGGGTTTTTGGACTTGACTGTCTTTTTAAAGGACCAGTCAACACATTAGATTTGCATAATCAACAAATCAAGATAACAAGACAATGCAATAGCACTTAGTCTGAACTTCAAATGAGTAGTAGTTTATTTTATAACAAATTTCAAAGTTATGTATATTTCCACTCCCCTTGTACCACGTGATAGCAATCAGCCAATCACAAATGCATATACATATAGTCGGTGAATTCTTGCACATGCTCAGTAGGATCTGGTGACTCAAAAAGTGTAAATATAAAAGACACTGCACATTTTTTTGTAATGGAAGTAAATTGAAAAGTTGTTTAAAATGACATGCTGTATCTGAATCATGAAAATTTAATTTAACCTTGGGTGTCCCTTTAAGCTATCAAAGGCACAAATTAATTGAATAATTTAACAAATTGATTTAATGATAATTTGTGCAACAAACATTGTAAACAATTAATATTCCCTACTCTTTGGTTAATATTTGCTTTAATTTAACAGGGTGGTCAGTAAATTCAGCTGGTTGCCCTGCAGTGAACACTAAAACAAATACTAAACAACATCGAATTTCAAAACAAAAACAATTGTTTGATTGTTAAGAATATCTGTCAAGCATTATTCTTTGCCGCTTTTAATATAAAACATTTTATAATGTAATTCTTATTGCTGTACATGTGAGAATGAGAACTAAAAAGATAAAAACATTTGGTTTACGCTGTAAGTTTTTATGTAGTTTAATAGACGGTTTTCCTTGATGCAACCATCTATGGCGTTTAAAAGACAGACTGTTGGTGCATTATCTGCACAATAATTTTTATGGGGTGGGAGGCAGATAATTGTTATTTTGCTATCACAGTTGGATAAACATAGCTGCAGGGAGTTCTAATTTTATTCCAGACCTTTTAGTGAAAGTCTATTCCTTTTTTGTACTGCTGTTTGTTACGTGAACTTGGAACGCATCTTTTGTGCTTGCTCACCCTCCAGATTTACATTTTTTATGGCACCCGATCAAATGCTGAGTTTGTGATCCATAACGGCTTCTTCTTTGAAAATAACTTGCATGACCGAGTGAAAATAAAGCTGGGCGTCAGTAAGAGCGACAGGCTGTATGCCATGAAGGCCGAAGTCCTAGCCCGGGCTGGCATCCCAACGTAAGTGGCACATACTGCTGTCTCTTTTTTTTATTTGGCATCTTGGGAAGTCTCCTATTACAACAAGCCTTGCAATTGGCACAATCTTTTAGCTAAGCCATTGAGTGATCTCAACCAATAACATTGTTGCTGGACTGTTCTTAAGAAAATAAAATGCATTCTTTCAAAGTTCCATTTAAAATGACTTTATTATATATATTTTTTTTAAAACTAGTCCAAATGGGTATAACAAAAACATTAAACTAAAAGCATAATAAATGTATGGATAACAGAAACTGTTGTTTTGTGTTGGCTAATGGCATATCACACCTGTATGATACAGCTACATTAAATGTTTATTTATGTGTACATCTCATCTATCGCCTATATATCATCATCTCTATCATCTGTCTATCTCCATCTACTGTAATTTAAGCCTAAAAATAAATTCTGATAATTTAAAATGCACATGGCAGGTTTCACAAGCCTAACCCTGCTACATATTTGTCCCCAATTGGCTTCAGCAAAGATGATTAGATAAGGTGCTGCAAAAAAAATTAAGTTTTCTAACATAATTATTGTGGCTATCCTTGTCTGCTCCAGTAACAAGTCTAGCTTTGCTCCTCCTGGATTTGTTGGTAGAGTTTGCCTATTGAAATAAAAACTCAAATTATGCTTACCTGATGATAATTTTCTTTTCTTCTGACGAGGAGAGTCCACACCTGCATTGATTACTTTTGGGAATTACAGAACCTGGCCACCAGGAGGAGGCAAAGACACCCCAGCCAAAGGCTTAAATACCTCCCCCACTTCCCTCATCGCCCAGTCATTCTGCCGAGGGAACAAGGAACAGTAGGAGAAATATCAGGGTGAAAAATAAAAATTAAATTTACGGCCGCCCCAAGAAAAAAAATGCGGGTGGGGAGCTGTGGACTCTTCCCGTCAGAAGAAAAGAAAATTATCAGGTAAACATAATTTGAGTTTTTCTTCTTAAACGGGGAGAGTCCACAGCTGCAAATGTAGACCCCCCTCCCTTACATAGAGTGCAAACTCGCACTCAGGATGGAGTGACCGAGGGATAAAAACCACCCCCGTGAGGCGCTAAAAAACAGCACCATAACATCTTATTATGCTCCAAATGAAACCACAGGCTTCCCTCTGTGAAAGAGGTCTAATCGGACGCAAGTCGCCAACACTAGCTAATTAAAGGCTAGTAGACAGCACCAGGACTCTCACAGAGGAAAAACTCCAAGAAATGCAGAGCAATTCCTTCCCAAAAAACATGGACGTAAGGATAGTACCCAAAAGCCAGCAGTGGAAAGCGGCTACCTGCTCAGCTAAGGAAACTCAGCGAAGCCTCCCACCCAAGGGAGGTCCACAAAACCTATTGATGATACGCGGTCAAGGTACAACAGAGCAGACGGAACCACTTTGAGGCAAAAGGACCCAGCACCAAGCGACTGGCAATGTCTGAAAGGACAAGGGAATTAAAAAATTCCTCGAACCACCCTCAGGAAAGAAAAGGATGGGAACCCCAACCAGCTCCCTTTCCGATGGGAAGAAAAAGGCCAGAGTTTCACGAAACAGATGACCAGAAAACCAGCCCCAAGAAGGGAAAAAAGAGGCACAAACAACCTCGACCCATTAAGGAAGAGGTATCGTCGCCCATGGATTCAAAAAAGGACAATCCAAGAAAAAATAACAATAGAGGAGACGAATAATCACCACCTAAACCTTGTACCACAGATTTTCAAGAAATCTGAACTTCCAAGAGAAAATGCTAGTTCCCGAACCAAAGTCAGGAACCCCCAAAGCAAGCCTTGGCAGGATCCAAGCTCAGTAACCCCAGCCAGCCATCAGGAATAGGACATTAAGGACTGAGCAAAATCCCCTCTGATGCCCAACCCAAAGGAATAAACAAGGACTGGCCTAACGTCTAGGTACGAAAGGGCCTCCTATAACAAACAAAACCAAGAAAGCAAACTCTTCATCAGAGTAAGCAACTCAGCACCCCAACCAGGTTAGCCGGTTACAACGGGTACCAAGTGGTAGATACGGAACTCAAGGAACAAAAACTAGTGCCCGACCAGGACCAGCCCTGGTACCTAGGGCACCCTATAACTTGTCCAATGCTACAGAAAAGTTGTAGCCCTAGAAGGGAAAGGCAAAATAAACTATAGACATAACAATGTCCTAACATTATTTATTTAACTTCCGCGGAAGTGTCAGAAAGCGACCACAATATCGCTAGTATCAAATCCTAGAGAAATTTTTTTTTCTAAAAGGAAAAACTATAAAAGACATGAGCTTTTTCAAAATAAAATAAAATACATCCTAACCGGATCAAAGTAAATGAGGGCAGCACCTGCAGGTGAACGCCCAAGAAGAATGACACACCAACAGGACCAGCCGGTCAGAGACCCAATTCTTCCGAAGGTCTGAAATGCAATAAGATCCCTCCAAAAAAGAAAAAATGGAGACAAGGAGATTGACTTTATCTCCCTTCGTCTAACCCTGCTTGCCGTTTGGAACGGAAGACCGAGAATCCATCAACCAATTAGGACTGGGATCCTCCAGCACTGCCAAAACATGCCTCCGCAGGACGCAAAGGCACGCCAGTCTATAACGAAAGGCAAGACTTACCTCCGCCGGTGGCAACTGATGACCCTGGCCCCGAAGGTTGGACCCCTGAAGCGTCAGAGGATACCGCTTCCCCAGTGGGCTGATCTGATCCCAACGATCCCACGCCTGACGAGCCCTGGTTTACGGAACACGGACAGTATCCTGGAAGATGTAAATGCGCCAACGCCATAGATATGGCCATAGAGAACCATGCCGTAACCTCTGGAGGAAACAAGCTGCCTTCCGGAGAAGGGGTAACGGGATTTGGGACACCTGCATGCGTAGCAAGAGAAGGTTCTGGGGCGTGTGCCTAGCGGGATATGGGATCCTCAGGGCTTGGCGGACTCTAACTTCCCCGAAACGGGAGACAGGAGCACTCTAAAGCAGCATTCGGAACATAACTGATGGGCATGGATTACCCGGGCCATTTCATACTCTTCGCAAGAAGAATTTGAATTGGAGACATCCGTCTCCTCAGAATCCTGCATAAGTTGGTTATCGAAATTATGGATAAAAAATAAACGGCACCTTACACCCCCAATGGCTGGGGCACTCGCCACCTCCTATGACCCAGACAACTAGCAAAACAGACTCTCTGCGTCGCCACCCCGTCAGGAATACGGAAATGGAGAACAGAAAACGTGACCACGTCTGGTCACAAGGTGTACTGTGCAGGCCCAGGAAAAGTGCGATAGTCCACAAGGACCGTGCGGCCTGACAAAAAGGCTGGTATGTTCCAAAATAGCCACAAGCCCAAGCATCACTACACATTAGCAGACAGATGATTCATTAACCACCCCCTCAGGAGATATTAACCCTTGATTGCATAAAGATAAATGGAGTCTCACTGAGACCCTCTCTTCCTTTACATTACATTCTCATATTGAAAGTAAAATGAAACGATCTTACCAGAATCTACACCGTGGAACAGGAACACGGCCCCTCAAGTGTGACAGATAGTAGCATCGTTTCTGACATGGACTTGAGTGAAGAAAGCAGGCAGCAAAACTCGTCAACGCTGATTGCCTATGGAGCTGTTAATGAGTCAGGATGTTTTCGCAGAAAGACTCTTCCTGCATCTCCGGACTCTAACTTTCATCCAAGCTCTCACTGAGAGGCTGACAGGACTACTTAAAACTCCAGTCCCATTCCGAAGAGTACTACCCTCCATAAGAGACTCTGAATCTTCTGACACTTCTCTGCCAACCTCCTGTGACAAAAAAGCCAAAGAATGACTGGGGGATGAGGGAAGTGGGGGAGGTATTTAAGCCTTTGGCTGGGGTGTCTTTGCCTCCTCCTGGGGCCAGGTTCTGTATTTCCCAAAAGTAATAAATGCAGCTGTGGACTCTCCCCTTTTAGGAAGAAAAAGCATTGGGTGTTAATGCATTCCAAACATTTTCAAACATACCTAGTATATTTATTGCAAGGCTGTAGAAACATTTTATAACTGCAAGTCCCTTTTAAGTGAGATAATTCTGTCTTTTTTGCAAACTGTATTTTTTCTTTACCCAGAAACTATCCTGGCCTTGAAGCAGTTACTTCACTCTCCTATAGATTGCAGAGGGACAGCCAAAGCTTTTCTTTTACTGAAAGTACAGCTTGTGCCATCACTATGCATGTGAATAAAGTGTTCTGTTGAGGGGATAAGATTAGTAAATGATGCATAGATCACATATAGATACTGACACAGGCATTGATGAAGCTGTGATATTGTTTATCCTGTGGTCTATTCACAGGTCTAGTGTGTTTGCAATACATGTCACAGAACCTCCAATTTCTGCACAACTTCTGGCTTTCTTGCGGGTGTTTTGTATGACCGAAGGTAAGTTGTTTTTTTGTGTTTTTTAAAAAAAAATTAGATTGACTTAAAAATGGAAAATATATAGAATTGTGTGTTTTTTTTAAAATGCAATGCATTATTTTCATAATTTGTGACCTAAATACAGTAGACTTAAATGACATTTTTCAACAGAGGGCTTTTTATCAAGTACTGCTCTTGATGACATCAAAGTTATCTATAACTGAGACATATAACCATTGCCACTTCACTTTACAGCGGTAGAAATGTATATTAAGTAATTCAAACATCTGATTCATCCCCTTTTCAGTTCTTCTTTTAATGCTCCAGTTTGATCACACTTATGGAGTGGAAGATAGAATAGAAGCTCTGTTCTATGTTTGATTTTATATCATGTATTTTTCGTTAGTGTTTTATTACTTATATGCTAGTAAGCCATTGCCTAAACCAAGGCTCAGCAAATGCTGGGTTGCCATGGTGAATAGAATCTGGCATCTAGATAATGAACACATGCTCTTGAAAAAGTGGTGACTATGTGGGAGTCGACTAGTGGTTGAGAAGGGGTACCAGCGTGCACCACCCCAAGATGTGTAACTGTTTTTTGATATGTAGCTTACATTTTGTTTCCTACCCAGTATGCACTCCAGTCCCTCTGTGGTTTTGTGTTTTAAATAGGGAGATATGGCTTCTAAAGAGGAGGATTACTGTGGTGATCACCTGTATATTAGAGTGGAATGGGACCTCCTCCATTTAAAAAGAGGAATTTATGAAAGCAGGTCACTATAAACTTATGCAACCTAGGAGGACAGGTGGGTCAGATGGCCTCACTCAAAAGAGAGGATTTTGTGTTTTTTTTACATAAGGGTTACTTTGTCCCATTATTTCAGATTTATGGGGCAATACTAGCTTTGAAGGTGATCATAAGTGGAATGCAGCTAAGATATGGACTGTAAGAGCTCCCTCCCCAAACACTAAGAAAAGTTGAGGATGTGCCTTTGCCTCTGGACAGTTCTCTGTGTGTCACCACATTAAAACTTCCACTGGGATATAAAGAATAGAGAGCTGAGCTCTCTTCATCCTGAAAAAAGAGAAGCATACACTTTGAGGACCACTCAATGCAGTAGAATTGCATAATTAACAAGTGCATTATAAAAATACAATGCAATAACACCACCTACCCTGAATTTAAAATAAGCAGTACATTTTTTTTCTGACTCTTTCTATTTTCCTTCCTAAGATAGAGTCCACGGCTTCATTCCTTACTGTTGGGAAATACAACACCTGGCCACCAGGAGGAGGCAAAGACACTCCAGCCAAAGTCTTAAATATTCCTCCCACTTCCTCATTACCCCAGTCATTATTTTCCATTCGTCACTTTGAGGTGTCAGAAGATTCAGAGAATCCTGAAAAAGGGTATCTGCCGTTCGAGATAGGACTGGAGTTTTAAGTAGTCATGTCAACCTCTCAGTGAGAGTATTGATGAAAGTTAGAGTCTGGAGATGCAGGGAAAATTTTCTGCAAAACCATCCAGACTACTGCTAACCGCTCCTAAGCAATCGGTGTTGACGAGTTTCACTGCCTGCTTTCTCTCACTCAAGTCCATGTCAGGAGCGCTGCTATAAGACTATCGCACTTGAGAGGCTGTGTTCTGTTCCACAGCATGGATCCTGGAGGTAAGATCGTTTCAATTTTTACACATAAAACACTATAATAGGGTCACAGTGTGGCTCCTTTATACCTTGATAGGATCCAGGGTTTTTATTTACATGCTGCTTTGTGTGATTTTTTTCCTGCGCTGATAGACTGTGTTTTTGGCTGGAACAAACGGGTTTCACTTTTAAGTTTCACTTTTGTTTTTTGAAAGTGTTGCACAGCTCCTATTACTTGCTGTACTTGTAATAACAGGGGAAGTACTGTCTTGCACTCCATGTTACCGGGTGTGGTCTATGTTCATTTCCTCCATTCCGGCTGAGACTTGAACCTGAGGAGAGCATTTCCTCTGTTAACTGTCTTGGGTCACTGTTTATTTTGTGAGGAGGCCATGGTTTTCCCGCCCACTCAATTATGTTCCACATGCCTTAACACCGTTATAAAGTCTAAGAAGGGAGACAAGCCTGCTAAGGCTCTTAGTCCCTCTGAGCCGTCTACCTCTCAGGACTCGGCGTCCTGTGAGATTACTACCCTTGCTACATATCCACTCCACATGCAGTTCCCCATAGCACATCTAATCATCCATCCGAAGGGGACCTTCATCCTGCGGACTTTGCCGTGCAGTTACAAACGGCGGTGTCTGCGGCCCTCAGTGCATTACCTCGCTCTAACAAACGCAAGAGAAAGGTTTAACATAGCTCTCCTGACCCAGAGTCATCTAAATATTTATCAGATTTAGCTATTATGTCCTAGTTATCCGATGATGAGTTACCCTCTGTAGCTTCAGAGGATGAACTTTCTAGGTCGGAGTCCTTAACGTCTAAGCCTTCTGCTGTGGAGGAACCGTCCTTTAGATTTAAAATTGAGCACTTGTATTTTTTACTAAAGGAGGTTCTATCTACGTTAGAGGTTCCAGAGGCTGTGCTGCCTGAAGAACCTATGATACCTAAATTAGACAGTTTCCTTTGACTTTTCCTGTGCCAGTTAAGATGGCGAACATTATTAAGAACGAATGGGAAAGAATTAGTTCTTTGTTTTCCCCCTCGTCTACTTTTATAAAGTTCTTCCCGGTCTAGGACTCTCAACTGGATTTGTGGGGCTCCATTCCTAAAGTGGATAGAGCTATCTCTATGCTTGCTAAACGTACTGCTGTACCTCTTGAGGATAGTTCTTTGTTAAGAGAGACGATGGATAAGAAAATGGAAACCTTTCTGAGAGAGATATTTCAACATATGGGATCATTTCAACCGGCGGCTGCAGTTGCTGAGGTTGTCAGAGTGGCTACCTACTGGTGCAACTCTTTGTCGAAACTAGTTGAGGTGGAGTCTCCCCTAAAGAATATTTAAGACAGAATTAAAGCTCTGAGAACTGCTTATTCTTTTATCTGTGATGCGAACATGCAAATTATTTGCCTAAATGCAAAGGCCTCTGGCTTTGCAGTCCTAGCCCGCCAGGTGCTCTGGTTGAAGTGTTGGTCTGCGGATATGACTTCTAAGTACAGATTCCTTTCTCTTTCCTTCAAGGGAAAGATTTTATTTGGTCCAGGCCTGGACTCCATTATTTCTATGGTTACCGGAGGCAAGGGTGCCTTCCTACCGCAAGATAAGAACAAGTCTAAGGGACAACAATCTTCTAATTCCTTTCGTTTTGACAAATCCCAACGGCCACAATCCTCTTCCAAGCCCGAGCAACCCAAGAGTACTTGGAAGCCGGCTCAGTCCTGGAATAAATCCAAGCAAAATAAGAAGCCCGCCGAAAACAAGTTGGTATGAAGGGGCGGCCCCCGATCCGGGATCGGATCGTGTAGGGGGCAGACACACACTCTTTTTTCAGACGCTTGGATCCAGGACATACAGGATCCGTAGGTCCTGGAGTTGGTATCTCAGGGATACAAGATAGGCTTCAAATCTCATCCGCCAAGGGGTAGATTCCTTCTCTCGAATCTGTCTACCAGACCAGAAAAGAGGGATGCCTTTCTAGGGTGCGTTCCGGATCTATCCTCCTGGTGCCTATCGAAGAAAGAGGTTTGGGGTTTTATTCAAATCTTTTTGTGGTCCCAAAGAAGGAGGGAACTTTCTGCCCAATTCTGGACCTAAAGTGCTTAAACAAATTTCTCAGTGTCCCTTTCTTCAAGATGGAGACAATAAGGTCCATCCTTCCTTTTGATTCAGGAAGGCAAGTTTATGACCACTATAGATCTGAAGGACACTTACCTTCATGTTCCAATCCACAGTGAAGACTTTCAGTTCCCGAGGTTTGCATTCCTGGACCATCACTTCCAGTTCATTGCCCTTCCGTTTGGCCTAGCTACTGCTCCAAGAATCTTTATAAAGATTCTGGGGGCTCTTCTAGCCATTGCCAGAATTCATGGTATTGCAGTAGCCCCATAATTGGACGATATTCTGGTGCAAGCACTATCCTTTCGTCTTGCGGAAGAATTCCCAGAGTCCCTTCTCAGTCTTCTTCGATCACGTGGATGGAAGATAAACTTGGAAAAGAGTTCTCTTATCCCAAGTTCCAGGGTGGAATTCCTGGGTACTATAATAGACTCCATATCCATAAGGATATTTCTAACAGACCAGAGATGGTGCAAGCTAACTTCTTGCCCTCCGGACATCCTTGAGTCCCTCTGTGACTTAGTGTATGGAGGTGATTGGTCTCATGGTGTCCTGCATGAACATCCATTCCTTTTGCCAGGTTCCGTCTCAGACTTTTACAACTGTGCATGCTGAGGCAGTGGAACTGTGATCATTCAGGTCTGTCTCAACAGATTGTATTAGACAGCTGGTCAAGAGACTTGCTCTCTTGGTGGCTTTGTCCAGAACATCTGTCCTGAGGGACATGCTTCTTAAGACCATCCTGGGAGATTGTGACTACGAACGCAAGCCTATCCGGATGGGGAGCTGTTTGGGGTGCCAGGAAGGGAGGCCCACAACTGTTTGCGGTCAGCGATCCACATTCTGGGTGTGGACAACTGGGAGGCGGATTTTCTCAGCAGGCAATCCTTCCATCCAGGGGAATACTCTCTCCATCCCGAGGTGTTTCTAACAGACCAGAGACGGTGCAAGCTAACTTCTTGCCCTCCGGACATCCTTGAGTCCCTCTGTGACTTGGTGGCTTTGACCAGAACATCTGTCCCGAGGGACATGCTTCTTAAGACCATCCTGGGAGATTGTGACTACGAACGCAAGCCTATCCGGATGGGGAGCTGTTTGGGGTGCCAGGAAGGCACAGGGGTTGTAACTATAACCTCGGTGGCTTACATCAACCATCAGGGGGGAACGAGAAGTTCCTTGGCGATGAAGGAAGTATCTCAGATTCTGGAGTGGGCAGAGGCCCACAACTGTTTGCGGTCAGCGATCCACATTCTGGGTGTGGACAACTGGGAGGCGGATTTTCTCAGCAGGCAATCCTTCCATCCAGGGGAATGGTCTCTCCATCTCGAGGTGTTTGCAGAGATATGCAGCAAGTGGGGGACTCCGGAGATAGCTCTCATGGCGTCCCATCTCAATACCAAGCTTCCCAGATACGGGTCGAGGTCAAGCGATCCCCAAGCGGATCTAGTAGATGCACTAGCAGTGCTTTGGAGGTTTAAACTCGTATATCTTTTCCCTCTATTATCGCTTCTTCCTCGAGTGGTGGCCCGCATTAAGCACGAGTGGGTATCGGTATTCCTGATTGCTGATGCTATGTGACATAGTTTTAGCCAAGAAAGGTTTCTCTGAGAGTCATTGATACTCTTATTCAAGCTCGTAAACCAGTTACTTGGTGTATCTACCACAAGGTGGTAGATTCTGGTGTAAAGAGCGTGGCTTTTCCTGGCACAGAGTTAAAGGGACACTGAACCTAATTTTTTTCTTTTGTGATTCTGGTAGAGCATGCAATTTTGAGCAACGTTCTAATTTATTATTATCAATTTTTCTTCGTTGTCTTGCAATCTTTATTTGAAAAAGAAGGCACTTTTTGGTTTAGAACCCTGGACAGCACTTGTTTATTGGTGGGTGAATTTATCCACCAATCAGCAAGAACAACCCAGGTTGTTAACCAAAAATGATCTAGCATCTAAACTTACATTCTTGCTTTTCAAATAAAGATACCAAGAGCATGAAGACAATTTGATAATAGGAGTAAATTAGAAAGTTGCTTAAAATTGCATTCTCTATCTGAATCACGAAATAAAAATTTTGGGTTCAGTGTCCCTTTAGGTTTGCCAGGATCTTATCTTTTCTCTAGGATGGGCTGGAGAAGGGCCTTTCTGCTAGTTCTCTGAGGGGACAGGTTGTGGCCCTGTCGGTTTTATTGCACAAGAGACTGGCTGAGCTTCGAGACATGCAGTCCTTTGTTAAGGCTCTGATTAGGATCAGACCTGTGTTTAGATCTGGGGCTCCTCCTTGGAGCCTAAATCTTGTTCTTCAGGTTTTGCAACAGGTTCCATTTGAGCCTCTGCATTCCGTTGACATTAAATTTGTTTACTTGAAAGGTTCTGTTTTCTTCTACAAGATATGACGAGTCCATGGATTTCATCCTTACTTGTGAGATATTAACCTCCTGCTAGCAGGAAGTGGCAAAGAGCACCACAGCAGAGCTGTATATATAGCTCCTCCCTTCCTTCCACCTCCAGTCATTCTCTTTGCCTGTGTTAGTAATAGGAAGAGGTAAAGTGAGGTGTTAGTCTAGATTCTTCAATCAAGAAGTTTTTTTATTTTAAAATGGTGCCAGCGAGTACTATTTTTCTCAGGAGGAAATCGTCAGTCTATTACTTCCCAAGAGGAGTGGAGACATCTTATTTTCTGCCCTGATGTTGATGATCTTAGCAAACATTATTTAAGATCTATGATGGTTCCCACAGCACAGCTGAAGGTAGTGTAAGAAAATCTTCAGTGTGGAGAACGGTGTCTTGCTACAAGCAGCATTGAGGTATGTTCAGTCTTTTGTTTCTGGGGAGACTTGATGCATCAGAACAGGCTGACATTTTTCCCTATATGGGGAAGGGTAAGCAGTATGCACTATATGAAAGGAAATGGTGTACCTGGAATCCCTTTATATTATTTGCCAAAGTATGTAAATATATCTTTGAGGCTTATTTAGGGCTGGACGCTGGGAGTTGTGGTTTGCTTAAGGGCTGTTAACTTTATCACTGACCTGAGGGAGTGCAGTGTTACAATGTTTTCTGTGTATACAAGAGGGCACATGGCTTTATTTTATTTATTTTTTTCTTACAAGTCGACATATTGTTTTTACTTGCGACCCATGCGGGTCTTGGTCAGGATTAGAGTAACGCCCATGGTGGGCGGGGCCTATTTTCACATGCTCAGACACGCAGTTTCATCCGGATCGCATAGCAAGCAGAGGCTGGGGCTCTGGTGGGGCCTAAGTTGTCTCGGCCTATCAAAGGGTTTTCAAGCTTATCAGGCTACAGCAAGTGTATTCCGGGGGCAGGTAGGTGGTGCAGGGGCCAAATTAAGATAATAAATACATTTCTGTTATAATCGATATATATTGTTTTCTTGCATATCTAAGCAAGTGGATGCAATACTAATAGAGTATTTTGGGCACTTTTTCTGTTCCAAACACGTTTTCTTTCATGTAATTAGCAAGAGTCCATGAGCTAGTGACGTATGGGATATACATTCCTACCAGGAGGGGCAAAGTTTCCCAAACCTCAAAATGCCTATAAATACACCCCTCACCACACCCACAAATCAGTTTTACAAACTTTGCCTCCTGGAAAAGGTGGTGAAGTAAGTTTTTGCTAGATTCTACGTTGATATGCGCTCCGCAGCAGGTTGGAGCCCGGTTTTCCTCTCAGCGTGCAGTGAATGTCAGAGGGATGTGAGGAGAGTATTGCCTATTTGAATTCAATGATCTCCTTCTACGGGGTCTATTTCATAGGTTCTCTGTTATCGGTCGTAGAGATTCATCTCTTACCTCCCTTTTCAGATCGACGATATACTCTTATTTATATACCATTACCTCTGCTGATTTTCGTTTCAGTACTGGTTTGGCTTTCTACAACATGTAGATGAGTGTCCTGGGGTAAGTAAGTCTTATTTTCTGTGACACTCTAAGCTATGGTTGGGCACTTTTTTATAAAGTTCTAAATATATGTATTCAAACATCTATTTGCCTTGACTCAGGATGTTCAACATTCCTTATTTCAGACAGTCAGTTTCATATTTGGGATAATGCATATGAATAAATCAATTTTTTTCTTACCTTAAAATTTGATTTTTTCCCTGTGGGCTGTTAGGCTCGCGGGGGCTGAAAATGCTTCATTTTATTGCGTCATTCTTGGCGCAGACTTTTTTGTCGCAAAATTTTTTTTCTGTTTCCGGCGTCATACGTGTCGCCGGAAGTTGCGTCATTTTTTACGTTCTTTTGCGCCAAAAGTGTCGTCGTTCCGGATGTGGCGTCATTTTTGGCGCCAAAAGCATTATGGGCGTCACTATTGTCTCCACATTATTTAAGTCTCTTTATTTATTGCTTCTGGTTGCTAGAAGCTTGTTCACTGGCATTTTTTCCCATTCCTGAAACTGTCATTTAAGGAGTTTGATCAATTTTGCTTTATATGTTGTTTTTTCTATTACATATTGCAAGATGTCCCACGTTGAAACTGAGTCAGAAGATACTTCTGGAAAATTGCTGCCTGGTGCTGGAGCTACCAAAGCTAAGTGTATCTGCTGTAAACTTATGGTATCTGTTCCTCCAGCTGTTGTTTGTACTGTTTGTCATGACAAACTTGTTAATGCAGATAATATTTCCTTTAGTACTGTTACATTACCTGTTGCTGTTCCGTCAACATCTAGTTCTCAGAGTGTTCCTGATAACATAAGAGATTTTGTTTCTAAATCCATTAAGAAGGCTATGTCTGTTATTCCTCCTCCTAGTAAACGTAAAAAGTCTTTTAAAACTTCTCATTTTTCAGATGAATTTTTAAATGAACATCATCATTCTGATTCTGATAATGGTTCTTCTGGTTCAGAGGATTCTGTCTCAGAGGTTGATGCTGATAAATCTTCATATTTCTTTAAAATGGAATTTTTTCGTTCTTTACTTAAAGAAGTCCTAATTGCATTAGAAATTGAGGATTCTGGTCCTCTTGATACTAAATCTAAACGTTTAGATAAGGTTTTTAAATCTCCTGTAGTTATTCCAGACGTTTTTCCTGTCCCTAGTGCTATTTCTGAAGTAATTTCCAGGGAATGGAATAATTTGGGTAATTCATTTACTCCTTCTAAACGTTTTAAGCAATTATATCCTGTGCCATCTGACAGATTAGAGTTTTGGGACAAAATCCCTAAGGTTGATGGGGCTGTCTCTACTCTTGCTAAGCGTACTACTATTCTACGGCAGATGGTACTTCCTTTAAGGATCCTTTAGATAGGAAAATTGAATCCTTTCTAAGAAAAGCTTACTTGTGTTCAGGTAATCTTCTTAGACCTGCTATATCTTTAGCGGATGTTGCTGCAGCTTCAACTTTTTGGTTAGAAGCTTTAGCGCAACAAGTAACAGATCATAATTCTCATAGCATTATTATTCTTCTTCAACATGCTAATAATTTTATTTGTGATGCCATCTTTGATATCATTAGAGTTGATGTCAGGTATATGTCTCTAGCTATTTTAGCTAGAAGAGCTTTATGGCTTAAAACTTGGAATGCTGATATGTCTTCTAAGTCTACTCTGCTTTCCCTTTCTTTCCAGGGTAATGATCGTTTTCATTCCTTTTGTCACAACAAGGAACAAAAACCTGATCCTTCATCTTTCCAGGGTAATAAATTATTTGGTTCTCAGTTGGATTCTATTATCTCAACTGTTACTGGAGGGAAAGGAACTTTTTTACCACAGGATAAAAAATCTAAAGGTAAATTTAGGTCTAATAATAGTTTTCGTTCCTTTCGTCACAACAAGGAACAAAAACCTGATCCTTCATCCTCAGGAGCGGTATCAGTTTGGAAACCATCTCCAGTCTGGAATAAATCCAAGCCTTTTAGAAAATCAAAGCCAGCTCCTAAGTCCACATGAAGGTGCGGCCCTCATTCCAGCTCAGCTGGTAGGGGGCAAATTATGTTTTTTCAAAGAAATTTGGATCAATTCCGTTCACAATCTTTGGATTCAGAACATTGTTTCAGAAGGGTACAGAATTGGCTTCAAGATAAGGCCTCCTGCAAAGAGATTTTTTCTTTCCCGTGTCCCAGTAAACCCAGCGAAGGCTCAAGCATTTCTGAAATGTGTTTCAGATCTAGAGTTGGCTGGAGTAATTATGCCAGTTCCAGTTCTGGAACAGGGACTGGGGTTTTATTCAAATCTCTTCATTGTACCAAAGAAGGAGAATTCCTTCAGACCAGTTCTGGATCTAAAAATATTGAATCGTTATGTAAGGATACCAACATTCAAAATGGTAACTGTAAGGACTTTCCTGCCTTTTTGTTCAGCAAGGGTATTATATGTCTACAATAGATTTACAGGATGCATATCTGCAAATTCCGATTCATCCAGATCACTATCAGTTTCTGAGATTCTCTTTCCTAGACAAGCATTACCAGTTTGTGGCTCTGCCATTTGGCCTAGCTACAGCTCCAAGAATTTTTACAAAGGTTCTCGGTGCCCTTCTGTCTGTAATCAGAGAACAGGGTATTGTGGTATTTCCTTATTTGGACGATATCTTGGTACTTGCTCAGTCTTCACATTTAGCAGAATCTCATACGAATAGACTTGTGTTGTTTCTTCAACATCATGGTTGGAGGATCAATTTACCAAAAAGATCATTGATTCCTCAGACACAGGTAACCTTTTTAGGTTTCCAGATAGATTCAGTGTCCATGACTCTATCTTTGACAGACAAAAGACGTCTAAAATTGATATCAGCTTGTCGAAACCTTCAGTCACAATCATTCCCTTCGGTAGCCTTATGCATGGAAATTCTAGGTCTTATGACTGCTGCATCGGACGCGATCCCCTTTGCTCGTTTTCACATGCGGCCTCTTCAGCTCTGTATGCTGAACCAGTGGTGCAGGGATTACACAAAGATATCTCAATATCTTTAAAACCGATTGTACGACACTCTCTGACGTGGTGGACAGATCACCATTGTTTAGTTTAGGGGGCTTCTTTTGTTCTTCCGAACTGGACTGTAATTTCAACAGATGCAAGTCTTACAGGTTGTGGAGCTGTGTGGGGGTCTCTGACAGCACAAGGGGTTTGGGAATCTCAGGAGGTGAGATTACCGATCAATTTTCAGAGCTCTTCAGTCTTGGCCTCTTCTAAAGAGAGAATCGTTCATTTGTTTTCAGACAGACAATGTCACAACTGTGGCATACATCAATCATCAAGGAGGGACTCACAGTCCTCTGGCTATGAAAGAAGTATCTCGAATTCTGGTATGGGCGGAATCCAGCTCCTGTCTAGTTTCTGCGGTTCATATCCCAGGTATAGACAATTGGGAAGCGGATTATCTCAGTCGCCAAACGTTACATCCGGGCGAATGGTCTCTTCACCCAGAGGTATTTCTTCAGATTGTTCAAATATGGGAACTTCCAGAAATAGATTTGATGGCCTTTCATCTAAACAAGAAACTTCCCAGGTATCTGTCCAGATCCAGGGATCCTCAAGCGGTAGCAGTGGATGCATTGTCACTTCCTTGGAAGTATCATCCTGCCTATATCTTACCGCCTCTAGTTCTTCTTCCAAGAGTAATCTCCAAGATTCTGAAGGAATGCTAGTTTGTTCTGCTGGTAGCTCCAGCATGGCTTCACAGGTTTTGGTATGCGGATCTTGTCCGGATGGCCTCTTGCCAACCATGGACTCTTCCGTTAAGGCCAGACCTTCTGTCGCAAGGTCCTTTTTTCCATCAGGATCTCAAATCCTTAAATTTAAAGGTATGGAGATTGAACGCTTGATTCTTAGTCAAAGAGGTTTCTCTGACTCTGTGATTAATACTATGTTACAGGCTCGTAAATCTGTATCTAGGGAGATATATTATAGAGTCTGGAAGACTTATATTTCTTGGTGTCTTTCTCATCATTTTTCCTGGCATTCTTTTAGAATTCCGAGAATTTTACAGTTTCTTCAGGATGGTTTGGATAAAGGTTTGTCTGCAAGTTCCTTGAAAGGACAAATCTCTGCTCTTTCTGTTCTTTTTCACAGAAAGATTGCTAATCTTCCTGATATTCATTGTTTTGTACAAGCTTTGGTTCGTATAAAACCTGTCATTAAGTCAATTTCTCCTCCTTGGAGTTTGAATTTGGTTCTGAGGGCTCTTCAAGCTCCTCCGTTTGAACCTATGCATTCATTGGACATTAAATTACTTTCTTGGAAAGTTTTGTTCCTTTTGGCCATCTCTTCTGCCAGAAGAGTTTCTGAATTATCTGCTCTTTCTTGTGAGTCTCCTTTTCTGATTTTTCAGCAGGATAAGGCGGTGTTGCGAACTTCTTTTCAATTTTTACCTAAGGTTGTGAATTCCAACAACATTAGTAGAGAAATTGTGGTTCCTTCATTATGTCCTAATCCTAAGAATTCTCAAGGAGAAATCATTGCATTCTTTGGATGTAGTTAGAGCTTTGAAATATTATGTTGAAGCTACTAAGAATTTCCGAAAGACTTCTAGTCTATTTGTTATCTTTTTCCGGTTCTAGGAAAGGTCAGAAGGCCTCTGCCATTTCTTTGGCATCTTGGTTGAAATCTTTAATTCATCATGCTTATGTCGAGTCGGGTAAAACTCCGCCTCAAAGGATTACAGCTCATTCTACTAGGTCAGTTTCTACTTCCTGGGCGTTTAGGAATGAAGCTTCGGTTGATCAGATTTGCAAAGCAGCAACTTGGTCTTCTTTGCATACTTTTACTAAATTCTACCATTTTGATGTGTTTTCTTCTTCTGAAGCTGTCTTTGGTAGAAAAGTACTTCAGGCAGCTGTTTCAGTTTGAATCTTCTGCTTATATTTTCAGTTTTTTTCTTTATAAGATTTAAACTTTATTTTTGGGTGTGGATTTTTTTCAGCGGCATTGGCTGTCTTTATTTTATCCCTCCCTCTCTAGTGACTCTTGCGTGGAAGATCCACATCTTGGGTAGTCATTATCCCATACGTCACTAGCTCATGGACTCTTGCTAATTACATGAAAGAAAACATAATTTATGTAAGAACTTACCTGATAAATTAATTTCTTTCATATTAGCAAGAGTCCATGAGGCCCACCCTTTTTTTTGTGGTGGTTATGATTTTTTTTTTTGTATAAAGCACAATTATTCCAATTCCTTATATTTATGCTTCGCACTTTTTTCTTATCACCCCACTTCTTGGCTATTCGTTAAACTGATTTGTGGGTGTGGTGAGGGGTGTATTTATAGGCATTTTGAGGTTTGGGAAACTTTGCCCCTCCTGGTAGGAATGTATATCCCATACGTTACTAGCTCATGGACTCTTGCTAATATGAAAGAAATGAATTTATCAGGTAAGTTCTTACATAAATTATGTTTTTGCAGATATCAGAAAAATAGTTGCGCTTTTAAAATTTAAAGGCGCAGTACAGTTTTTTTTTTTTTTTACATTAACATTTTTGCATACAATTTGAATTCAGAGCTCAATATTTTAAGCAAAGTATAACTATTATTAATATTGCTAGTCTGTTTAACATGTCTGACACTAAGGAGGAAACTCCTTGCTCTATGTGTCTAGATGCCACTGTGGAACCCCCTCTGTTTTTTTTTGTCCCTCGTGTACTGAGAGGGCCTTACAATGTAAAGCACAAATTTTATGTACAGAAAATGTGTCTAAGGATGATTCTCAGTCTGAGGAGAATCGGGGTATACACCTAACTTCTCTCCAAGCGTCACAACCTTTAACGCCCACACAATCGACGCCTGGTTCTTCAACCGTGTCTAATTCATTTACTCTGCAGGATATGGCTACAGTTATGTCAACTACCCTTACAGAAGTATTATCTAAGTTGCCAGTGTTACAGGGCAAACGCAGAAGAACAGAGGTCAATGTGAATGCTGAGTCCTCTGATGCTTTGTTAGCTATTTCCGATGTACCCTCACAGGGATCTGAATTGGGGTCAGGGAACTTCTGTCTGAGGGGGAACTTTCCGATTCGGGAAGTGCGTTACCTCAGACTGACTCGGACGTCATGTCCTTTAGATTTAAGCTTGAACACCTCTGCCTGTTACTTCGGGAGGTTTTAGCAACTCTGGATGACTGTGACTGTATTGTGGTACCACCAGAGAAATTGTGTAAGATGAATAAATACTTAGAGGTACCTTCTTATACTGATGTTTTTCCGGTTCCTAAGAGAATCTCGGAGATTATTAAGAGGGAATGGGACAGACCGGGTATCCCGTTCTCACCCTCTCCTAATTTCAAGAAGATGTAACCCATATCTGACACTGTTCAGGACTCTTGGCAAACAGTCCCTAAGGTGGAAGGAGCTATATCTACCCTGGCTAAGCGTACAACTATTCCTATGGAGGACAGATGTGCTTTTAAAGACCCTATGGATAAGAAATTGGAGGGTCTTCTAAAAAAATTGTTTATTCATCAGGGTTTCCTCTTACAACCAACAGCCTGCATTGTACCAGTTACCACTGCGGTGGCCTTCTGGTTTGATGCTTTAGAAGATAGAATTAAGGCTCTTAAGCTGGCTATTTCTTTTATTACAGATGCCGCCTTTCAGATTGCCAAGTTGGCGGCTAAGTATGCCGGATTTGCTATTTTAGCATGGTTAAAAACTTGGTCTGCTGATGTGTCATCTAAATCGAAGCTTTTGGCTATTCCTTTTAAGGGGAAAACCCTATTCGGGCCTGACTTGAAAGAGATCATTTCTGACATTACGGGAGGTAAGGGTCATCTCCTACCTCAGGATAGAACTGCTAAACTGAGGGGTAAACAAAATAATTTACTTCGGAACTTTAAATGAGTCCCCTCTTCTTCCTCTTCTTCCGCCAAGCAGGAAGGGAATTTTGCTCAGGCCAAGTCCGTCTGGAGGCCCAACCAGGCTTGGAACAAGGGTAAACAACCCAAGAAGCCCGCTGCTGCTACCAAAACGGCATGAAGGGGCGGCCCCCGATCCGGGACCAGATCTAGTAGGGAGCAGACTTTCTCTCTTTGCCCAGGCTTGGGTAAGAGATGTTCAGGATCCTTGGACACTGGTGATCGTGTTCTTCCAATCAATATTCTGGAATTGAGAGCAATATTCAATGCGCTTCAGGCGTGGCCTCAGTTGGCTTCGGCCAAATTCATTCGCTTTCAGTCGGTCAACATCACGACTGTGGCTTACATCAATCATCAAGGAGGAACAAGGAGTTCCTTAGCGATGACAGAAATATCCAAGATAATTCGGTGGGTGGAGGCCCACTCTTGTTATCTGTCAGCAATCTACATCCCAGGAGTGGACAACTGGGAAGCGGACTTTTTAAGCAGACAGACGTTTCATCCGGGGGAGTGGGAACTCCATCCGGAGGTCTTTGCCACTCTGATCCTCAGATGGGGCAGACCGGAGTTGAATCTGATGGCATCTCGTCAGAATGCCAAGCTCCAAGATACGGATCCAGGTCAAGGGATCCTCAGGCCAAACTGATAGATGCCTTGGCAGTGCCTTGGTCGTTCAACCTAGCTTATGTGTTTCCACCGTTTGCTCTCCTGCCCCGGGTGATTGCTCGGATCAAACAGGAGAGGGCTTCAGTAATTCTAATCGCGCCTGCGTGGCCTCGCAGGACTTGGTATGCCGATCTAGTGGACATGTCCTTTCTGACACCGTGGAAGCTTCTATTGAGGCAGGACCTTCTCATTCAGGGACCCTTCCAACACCCAAATCTAGTTTCTCTGCAACTGACTGCTTGGAGATTGAACGCTTGATTTTATCTAAGCGGGGGTTCTCTGATTCGGTCATTGATACTTTGATTCAGGCACGTAAGCATGTCACTAGAAAGATCTATCATAAGATATGGCGTAAATATCTTTTTTTTGGTGTAAATCCAAAGGCTACTCATGGAGTACAGTTAGGATTCCTAGGATTCTGTCTTTTCTCCAAGAAGGATTGGAGAAAGGGTTATCAGTGAGTTTCTTAAAGGGACAAATCCCTGCTTTGTCAATTTTACTACACAAACGTTTGGCAGATGCTCCAGACGTTCAGTCTTTTTGTCAGGCTCTAACCAGAATTAAGCCTGTGTTTAGACCAATTGCTCCACCGTGGAGTTTGAATTTAGTACTTAATGTTTTTCAAGGGGTTCCGTTTGAACCCATGCATTCCATAGATATTAAGTTGTTATCTTGGAAAGTTTTATTTTTGGTTGCTATTTCTTCTGCTCGTAGAGTTTCGGAGCTTTCAGCATTACAATGTGATTTGCCTTATCTTATCTTCCATTCTGATAAGATGGTTTTACGTACCAAACCTGGTTTCCTTCCTAAGGTTGTTTCTAATAAGAATATTAATCAGGAAATTGTTGTTCCTTCATTATGTCCTAACCCTTCTTCTAAGAAGGAGCGTATGTTGCATAACTTGGACGTGGTCCGTGCCCTGAAGTTTTACTTGCAGGCGACTAAGGATTTCCGTCAATCAACTTCATTAATCATTGTTTTTTCTGGAAAGCGTAGGGGTCAGAAAGCTACGGCTACCTCTTTCTTTTTGGCTGAAGAGTATCATCCGTCTGGCGTATGAGACTGCTGGACAGCAGCCTCCTGAAAGAATTACGGCTCATTCTACTAGGGCTGTGGCTTCCTCTTGGGCATTTAAAAACGATGCTTCTGTTGAACAGATTTGCAAGGCTGCAACTTGGTTGTCTCTTCACACTTTTTCCAAATTTTCCAAATTTGATACTTTTGCGTCTTCTGAGGCTGGTTTTGGGAGAAAGGTTCTTCAAGCAGTGGTTCCTTCCGTTTAGTTCCCTGTCTTGTCCCTCCCTTTCATCCGTGTCCTGTAGCTTTGGTATTGTATCCCACAAGTAAGGATGAAATCCGTGGACTCGTCATATCTTGTAGAAGATAAGGAAATTTATGCTTACCTGATAAATTTATTTCGTCTGCGATATGATGAGTCCACGGCCCACCCTGTAATTTTTAAGACCGGTATATATTATATTTTAGTTAAACTTCAGTCACCTCTGCACCTTTGGCTTTTCCTAACTTTGGTCGAATGACTGGAGGTGGAGGGAAGGGAGGAGCTATATATACAGCTCTGCTGTGGTGCTCTTTGCCACTTCCTGCTAGCAGGAGGTTAATATCCCACAAGTAAAGATGAAATCCGTGGACTCGTCATATCGTAGAAGAAATAAATTTCTCAGGTAAGCATACATTTCCTTTTTATTGGCTATTGCCTCTGCGCACTGAGTTTCTGAGATCTCTGCTTTGCAATGTGAGCGCCCTTATCTGATTTTTTTTTTCATGCAGATAAGGCAGTTTTACATACTAAATTAGGTTTTCTTCTTAAGGTTGTGTCAGATCGCAACATCAATCAGGAGATTGTGGTTCCTTCCTTGTGTCCTAATCCTTCTTAATTGAAGGAACTTACTTCACAATTTGGATGTGGTTCGCGCCTTGAAGTTCTATCTTCAGGCTACTAAGGAGTTTAGACAATTTTCCTCTTTGTTGTCTATTCGGGGAAGCATAAGGGGCAGAAGGCTACTTTGACTTACCCTATCTTTTTGGTTAAAGAGTGTCATTCGCTTAGCTTACGAGTCAGCGGGACATCGTCCTCCTGAGAGGATAAAGGCTTATTCTACTAGAGCAGTGGCTTCCTCTTGGGCCTTTAAGAACGAGGCCTCTATGGATCAGATTTGTAAGGCGGCTACCTGGTCCTCCTTACATACTTTTTTTCAAGTTTGATGTTGTTACTTCAACTGTAACAGCTTTCGGGAGAAATGTTTTGCAGGCATTGGTGCCCTCAGAGTAGGGTCCCTCTCTTCCTTTTTGTTTCCTCCCGTTTATTCATTGTGTCCTCTGGAGCTTGGGTATAGTTTTCCCAACAGTAAGGAATGAAGCCATGGACTCTCCCTATCTTAGGAATGAAAAACATTATGCTTACCAGATAAATTCCTTTCCTTCCGGATAGGGAAGTCCACGGCCCCCGCCCGTTGTTTTTTTCTTGTCTATGGGCAGTCCCCTATTTATTTTATTCTTCTGGCACCATTTATACCCTAATGTTTCTCCTACTTTTCCTTGTTCCCTCTGCAGAATGACTGGGGTAATGAGGAAGTGGGAGGGTTATTTAAGCCTTTGGCTGGGGTGTCTTTGCCACCTCCTGGTGGCCAGGTGTTGTATTTCCCAACAGTAAGGAATGAAGCCGTGGACTCTCCCTATCTGGAAGGAAAGGAATTTCTTTCATGTAATTGGCAAGAGTCCATGAGCTAGTGACGTATGGGATATACAATTCTACCAGGAGGGGCAAAGTTTCCCAAACCTCAAAATGCCTATAAATACACCCCTCACCACACCCACAATTCAGTTTTACAAACTTTGCCTCCTATGGAGGTGGTGAAGCAAGTTTGTGCCAAGATTTCTACGTTGACATGCGCTTCTCAGCATTTTGAAGCCCGATTCCTCTTGGAGTACAGCGAATGTCAGAGGGATGTGAAGGGAGTATCACCTATTGAATGCAATGATTTCCTACTGGGGTCTATTTCATAGGTTCTCTGTTATCGGTTGTAGAGATTCATCTCCTACCTCCCTTTTCAGATCGATGTTATACTCTCATATACCATTACCTCTACTGATAACTGTTTCAGTACTGGTCTGGCTATCTGCTATATGTGGATGGGTGTCTTTTTGGTAAGTATGTTTTTTATTACTTAAGACACCCCAGCTATGGTCTGGCACTTTATGCATGTATATAAAGTTCTAAATATATATATATAATGTACTTATATAGTCAGGTTCATGTATTTCCTTGTGCAGACTGTCCGTTTCATATTTGGGAAATTAAACATATTAAGAAATATTTTTTTCTTCCTGGGGTTTATTTTTTTTTCAAATTGACTACTTTTTACTTTCAAATTGCGGGCAGCATTAGGCCCGAGGGTGCGCCAAATGCTAGACTTTATTGCATCATTCTTTATTGCGCGAAAAGTACGTTCGTTGACGCTAGTTCGTCACTTCCGGCGTCGTAGTTGACGCGGGAGTCTTACACACGGTTGCGTCGTTGGTAACGCAAGTGTGTCATTTCCGGATGTTGTTGGTGCCAAAAAATTATCTCTCACGTTGGGCGTCATACTTTGCGCCAAATTTTTAAGTAGTTTTATACCCCATTGCTGTTTGCCATTCTCTATGTCAGAGGGCTCTGCTTTTTGCATTTTTTTCCCATTCCTGAAACTGTCATATAAGCAAATTGATAATTTTGCTTTATATGTTGTTTTTTATTTTACATTTTGCAAGATGTCTCAATCTGATCCTGCCTCAGAAGTACCTGTTGGAACGTTGCTGTCTGACATCGTTTCTACCAAAGCTAAGTGCATTTGTTGTAAGATTGTGGAAATTATATCTCCGAATGTCATTTGTAATAGTTGTCATGATAAACTTTTACACGCAGAGAATGTATCCATTAGTAATAGTGCATTGCCAGTTGCAGTTCCTTCAACTTCTAATGTTCATGATATACCTATGAATTTTAAAGAATTTGTTACTGATTCTATTCAGAAGGCTTTGTCTGCATTTCCGCCTTCTAATAAATATAAAAGGTCTTTTAAAACTTCTAATAAAGTTGGAGAAATTTCAAATGACCGGCAACATAATGATTTATCCTCCTCCAATGAGGATCTATCTGATTCAGAAGATCCTTCCTCAAATATTGACACTGACAAATCTACTTATTTGTTTAAAATAGAGTATATTCGTTCTTTGTTAAAAGAAGTGTTAATTACTTTGGATATTGAGGTAGCTAGTCCTCTTGACATTAAGACTAGTAAGCATTTAAATGCGGTTTTTAAACCTCCTGTGGTTATTCCTGAGGTTTTTCCTATTCCTGATGCTATTTCTGATATGTTTTCTAAGGAATGGAATAAGCCAGGTACTCCTTTTATTCCTTCTTCAAGGTTTAAAAAATTGTATCCTTTACCAGCAATTTCTATAGAGGTTTGGTAAAAAATCCCCAAAGTTAATGGGGCTATTTCTACTCTTGCTAAACGTACCACTATTCCTATGGAAGACAGTACTTCGTTTAAAGATCCTTTAGATAGGAAACTTGAATCCTATCTAAGGAAAGCCTATTTATATTTAGGTCATCTTCTCAGGCCTGCAATTTCTTTGGCTGATGTTGCGGCTGCATCAACTTTTTGGTTGGAGAATTTAGCGCAACAAGAGTTGGATTCTGACATATCTAGCATTGTTCGTTTACTGCAACATGCTAATCATTTTATTTGTGATGCCATTTTTTATTATATCAAAGTTGATGTTAGATCCATGTCTTTAGCTATTTTAGCTAGAAGAACTTTGTGGCTTAAATCTTGGAATGCTGATATGACATCTAAATCTAGATTATTATCTCTTTCTTTCCAAGGTAATAATTTATTTGGTTCTCAGTTGGATTCTATTATTTCAACTGTTACTGGGTTTTTCTGCCTCAGGATAAAGAAACCTAAGGGTAAATCTAAGGCTTCTAACCGTTTTCGTTCCTTTCGTCAAAATAAGGAACAAAAATCTAATCCTTCCCCCAAGGAATCTCCTTTCAATTGGAAGCCTTCCTCAAATTGGAATAAATCCAAGCCATTTAAGAAAACAAAGTCAGCCCCTAAGTCCGCATGATGGTACGGCCCTCATTCCAGCTCAGCTGGTAGGGGGCAGATTAAGGTTTTTCAAGGATTTTTGGATAAATTCTGTCCAAAATCAATGGATTCAGAGCATGACTCTGTCTCTAACAGACAAGAGACATTTGAAATTGGTTGCAGCCTGTCGGCACCTTCAGTCTCAGTCATTCCCTTCAGTGGCTATGTCCATGGGAGTTTTAGGCCTCATGACGGCAGCATCGGACGCGATTCCTTTTGCTCGTTTTCACATGAGATCTCTCCAGCTTTGCATGTTGAATCAATGGTGCAGGGATTATACAAAGATATCACAGTTAATATCCTTAAATCCCAATATTTTACACTCTCTGACGTGGTGGGTAAATCACCAGCGTTTAGTTCAAGGGGCCTCCTTTGTTCGGCCAACCTGGACTGTGATCACTACAGACGCAAGTCTTTCAGGTTGGGGAGTTGTTTGGGGATCTCTGACAGCACAAGGGGTTTGGAAATCTCAAGAGGCGAGATTACCAATCAATATTGTACAATTTTCAGGGCTCTTCAGTTTTGGCCTCTGTTGAAGAGAGATCTGTTCATTTGCTTTCAGGCACACAATATCACAACTGTGGCATATGTCAATCATCAGGGTGGCACTCACAGTCCCCAAGCAATGAAAGAAGGATCTTGGATACTTGCTTGGGCGGAATCCAGCTCCTGTCTAATCTCTGCGGTGCATATCCCAGGTGTAGACAATTGGGAGGCGGATTATCTCAGCCGTCAGACTTTACATCCAGGGGAGTGGTCTCTCCATCCAGATGTGTTTTCTCAGATTGTTCAGATGTGGGGTCTTCCAGAGATAGATCTCATGGCCTCTCATCTAAACAAGAAACTTCCCAGATACCTGTCCAGGGATGTTCAGGCGGAAGCAGTGGATGCGCTGACACTTCCTTGGTGTTATCATCCTGCTTACATTTTTCTGCCTCTAGTTCTTCTTCCATGAGTGATATCCAAAATCATCATGGAACAATCGTCTGTGTTGCTGGTGGCTCCAGTGTGGCCACACAGGTTTTGGTATGCGGATCTTATTCGGATGTCCAGTTGCCAACCTTGGCCACTTCCGTTAAGGCCGGACCTTCTGTCTCAAGGTCCGTTTTTCCATCAGGATCTCAAATCATTAAATTTGAAGGTATGGAAATTGAACGCTTAGTACTAAGTCAGAGGTTTCTCTGACTCAGTAATTAATACTATGATACAAGCTTGTAAATCTGTCTCTAGGAAGATTTATTATCGAGTTTGGAAGACATACATTTCCTGGTGTTCTTCTCATAAATTTTCTTGGCATTCTTTCAGAATTCCTAGAATTCTACAGTTTCTTCAGGATGGTTTTGATAAGGGTTTGTCTGCAAGTTCCTTGAAAGGACAAATCTCTGCCCTTTCTGTTTTATTTCATAGAAAGATTGCTAATCTTCCTGATATTCACAGTTTTGTACAGGCTTCGTTTAACCCCGTCATTAAATCAATTTCTCCTCCTTGGAGTCTTAATTTTGGTTTTGAAAGCGTTACAGGCTCCTCCATTTGAGCCTATGCATTCTTTGGACATTAAACTACTTTCTTGGAAAGTGTTGTTCCTTTTTGGCCATCTCTTCTGCTAGAAGAGTTTCTGAGCTATCTGCTCTTTCTTGTGAATCTCTTTTTCTGATTTTTCATCAGGATAAAGCGGTTTTGCAGACTTCATTTAAATTTTTGCCTAAAGTTGTGAATTCTAACAACATTAGTAGAGAAATTGTTGTCCCTTCATTGTGTCCTAATCCTACGAATTCTATGGAAAGATCCTTACATTCTTTATTAATAATATTATGTTGAAGCTACTAAAGATTTCAGGAAGACTTCTAGTTTGTTATATTTTCGGGTCCTAGGAAAGGTCAGAAGGCTTCTGCTATTTCCTTGGCTTCTTGGTTAAAGCTTTTGATTCATTCAGCTTATTTGGAGTCGGGTAAGACCCCACCTCAGAGAATTACAGCTCATTCTACTAGATCAGTCTCCACTTCATGGGCTTTTAAGAATGAAGCTTCAGTTGATCAGATTTGCAAAGCAGCAACTTGGTCTTCTTTGCATACATTTACTAAATTCTACCGTTTTGATGTATTTGCTACTTCAGAAGCAGTTTTTGGTAGAAAAGTTCTTCAGGCAGCTGTTTGTTTGATTCTTCTGCTGATGTTTTAAGTTTTTCTTGTCATTAAAAGAATAAACTTATTATTTGGGTTGTGGATTATTTTTTCAGCGGAAAATGGCTGGTTTTTATTTTATCCCTCCCTCTTTAGTGACTCTTGCGTGGAGTTCCACATCTTGGGTATTGATATCCCATACATCACTAGCTCATGGACTCTTGCCAATTACATGAAAGAAAACATAATTTATGTAAGAACTTACCTGATAAATTCATTTCTTTCATATTGGCAAGAGTCCATGAGGCCCACCCTTTTATGGTGGTTATGATTTTTTGTATAAAGCACAATTATTTCCAAATTCCTTTGTTGATGCTTTTTACTCCTTTCTTTATCACCCCACTACTTGGCAATTCGTTAAACTGAATTGTGGGTGTGGTGAGGGGTGTATTTATAGGCATTTTGAGGTTTGGGAAACTTTGCCCCTCCTGATAGGATTGTATATCCCATATGTCACTAGCTCATGGACTCTTGCCAATATGAAAGAAATGAATTTATCAGGTAAGTTCTTACATAAATTATGTTTTGTCTGGTAAGCATAAATTGTGTTTTCTCCCATTGTCTGGCCCCCTGTATCATGTGAGAGATGTCAGTCATTCACAGACTAGTATACGTATGCTCTGTGAGCTTGTGCACATGCTCAGTAGGATCTTATTCCCCAGAAAGTGTGTATATAACAAGATTGTGCAGAATTTGATAATAGAAGTAAATTGGAAAGTGTCTTTAAAACTGCATGCTCTATCTGAATCATAAGTTTTTGACTTGAGTGTCCCTTATAATATTTATTGAATCATACCTTGATTTTTGTTTGTATAAGTGTGGTTCTGCGCCTCTTCATTTTTTTATTTTTTTTTATCGTTTGCAAGTGATTAATTGGCTGTAACTGCAATATTATGAGTGATTCTGTTTAAGGATGGTGGAGTTTTTTTTTTATCAATGCTACCTCTTTAAGATGACCAGTACTACATATTCCTAAATTATGGAGATCTGTCTGTTGGTATGTAAAGCTGGTGACTTTCGAAGCTAGAAAGAAAAGTTTGTTTCTTTCCTAAGATATGTTGAGTCCACGGCTTGAGTAATTACTGTTGGGAATATCACTCCTGGCCAGCAGGAGGAGGCAAAGAGCACCACAGTTAAACTGCTAAGTATCACTCCCTTACCCACAATCCCCAGTCATTCTCTTTGCCTTCAGTGCATGGAGGCGGTTAAGTTTAGGTCTCTGAAGAAAAATTTTGATTTCATCTCCATGCAAGTTTTGAGGTATAGCCATATTCCACGTCATTCCTTGCAGTCGGGTTGTGGTGGCTTTAAAGCAGTTAGGAACTTGTAAAGAGGTACTTACTGAGTTTTCCTAAAAATTGCTGCCCTAGTTTAGAAAGCCAGAGTTGGCTACTCTGTTCTTTCTTTTTCAAAGGTCTCTGTGAAGAACTGTGTGTTCGCATACCTTGTAACTGTCTACATGCCGGACAGTGGAGCAGGTAAGTGCTCTTTCCCCCTGTTGGGGAAACCATGCACTTAACAAATTAAGACACTGCTTATTGGGATATAGATAATCCTGTTGTATGGGTTACACTGGGGCATGAAGCAGGCACTGTAGCATGTGTGAGACTAACATTTAAACTCTTTTAAAAAGACAGAAAAGCAGCTTATTCATTTCCCCTTTGCTTTAAAATAAAACGATGCAACATTTTAAACTGTCAGGTTTAAAAAAACTGTTATTTCTGGTACTCGGTGTACCAGGAAGTAGTGCCTCTCTGTGTCGCAGCAGTAATTTGAGCTCGGCAGTTACGATCAAATGAACAGCTTTACTTCATAACGTTTCTGAGGAAAACGTTCTCCATTTCTAGATGATCCGGTCTTTATTGGTAGTGGTAAGGCACCTCAGTAATTGGGGTGTTTTAGACGTTTATTTGATTTTTATTAAATGTTTTTTCTTAACTTGTCTCACATAATTTTAGCTGGGGATTGATCCTAATTTGGCATAACATTTAAAGTGAATTTTTTCCTTGGCTTTTTTTAATTGAATTTTAAAATCTTTGAAACTTATCTGTACAAGTTTATTTACTGTTTCACAACCTGTCTGATATGGAGCAAGAGCCTGCTCTCATGAATTCATGCTTATTATTTTTAGATGCACACATTGCTGCTCCTATGCAATTTTGTTCTTCATGTTTCAAGAAAACCTTGCAAAATAAAGGTAAAATTTAAGCCTATTGTCTCTCAGGATGATACTGTGAATAGAATACCTCTGGTTTCTCTTGCTTTGTCCCAAGCCTCAATGGTGTCACATGCAGTGCCCTGTGGTTCCTTTAACTCCTAGAGGAGTTTATTTAAAAGCAGAAATTGCTGCCCAGGTATCTTCAGCAGTATCTGTGGCATTAGCTGCCATTCCCAGATTACAGGGAAAATGCAAGAGGAAATCTAGAAATTCAGAAAGTAAGGTGCCTGTCCTCAGTTCTGCTTCCCAAGTTGCCCTTTCTCTGGACTTTCTGAGGGTGAATTCTCAGATTCGGGCAGTATAATTCCTTCTTCTGAGACTGAGGTGGTATCCTTCAGATTTAAGCTTGAACACCTTTGTGTATTGGTAAAGGAGGTTTCTCTTGTAAGGTGTATCCAGTCCACGGGTTCATCCATTACTTGTGGGATATTCTCCTTCCCAACAGGAAGTTGCAAGAGGACACCCACAGCAGAGCTGTCTATATAGCTCTTCCCCTAACTGCCACCCCCAGTCATTCTCTTGCAACTCTCGACAAGAAAGGAAGTATCGAGATATGTGGTGACTTAGTGTAGTTTTACCTTCAATCAAGAGTTTGTTATTTTTAAACGGTACCGGCGTTGCACTGTTTTTCTCTCAGGCAGAAATTAGAAGAAGAATTCTGCCTGGAGATTTGATGATCTTAGCGGTTTGTAACTAAGGTCCATTGCTGTTCTCACACATAACCGATGAATATGGGAAAACTTCAGTTGGGGGAACGGCCTGCAGATTACCTGCTTTGAGGTATGTTCAGTATTTTTATTTCTAGAGAGAGGAATAAGTTCTAGAAAATGCTGACAGAGCCTTGTGTATTTGAGGTAAGCCTGATGCAGTGATTAAACAGCGACTGGGATCATGCTTACATAACAGGGTAATACTCATGTTAATATTCATATTGCTTAGTGACAAAACGTTTACATGATTTCATAATTAGGACGTTTTTTTCTCTGGGGAGATAAGTCTTTATTTGGGGCCTAGTTTCCACATGGCTAGTCAGATACTCCTAGGAGTATTTTCTTAAGGCCCCTCTGACATCCAGTACATGGTGGGAGGGGCCTATTTTAGAGCTTTAACTGCGCAGTTTTAATACAGACTGAGACATCCAGCTTCCCTAGAAGATTCCTCTGGCATCTTAGAACCATTTCAAATGAGTTATTTCTGCACAAAATCGTATTTAAGGGCAGTTAGGAGCCTCAGCATAGCTGTGGCATGGTGCCCAATTAATTTTTAACGTTTTTCAATCCAGTTTGGGGCCTAAGGGGTTAATCATCCATTTGCAAGTGGGTGCAATGCTGCTTTAGTCCCTTATTCACACTGTAAAAATTTCAAAGATTTTACTGTATTTTTTCACTGTTTTGCAGTTTAAGTGCTAGTTTTTTTCTCTTAAAGGCACAGTAACGTTTTTGTTTAATTGCCGTTTCACCTTTATTAAAGTGTTTTCCAAGCTTGCTTGTCTCATTACTAGTCTGTTAAACATGTCTGATATAGAGGTAACTCCTTGTTCAATATGTTTGGAAGCCATTGTGGAACCCCCTCTTAGAATGTGTACCAAATGTACTGAAATTTCTATAAACTATAAAGACCATATTATGGCGCTTAAAGATTTATCTCCAGGGCATTCTCTGACTGAAAAGATTAAAAGAGGGAGATTATGCCATCTAACTCTTCCCATCTGTCAGAACCTATAACTCCCACTCAAGTGACGCCAAGTACATCTAGCGCGTCTAATTCTTTTACCTTACAGGACATGGCGGCAGTTATGAATGCTACCCTCACAGAGGTATTTTCCAAACTGCCAGGGCTACAAGGAAAGCGAGACAGCTCTGGGGCTAGAATTAATACAGAGCTTTCTGACACTTTATTGCCTGTGTCCGATATACCCTCACAATGCTCAGAAGCCGAGGCAGGTGAGCTTCTATCTGTGGGTGACATTTCAGACTTAGGGAAGGCGTTACTTCAGTCTGATTCTGAGATGACACAGTTTAAATTTAAGCTTGAACACCTCCGCTTATTGCTTAGGGAGGTTTTAGCGACTCTTTATGATTGTGATCCCATTGTGGTTCCAGAGAAATTGTGTAAAATGGACAAATACTTTGCAGTACCTGTTTACACCAATGTTTTTCCAGTCCCTAAGAGGTTTTCGGAAATTATTACTAAGGAATGGGATAGACCAGATGTGCCGTTCTCTCCCCCTCCTGCTTTTAAAAAGATGTTTCCCATAGATGCCACCATACGGGACTCGTGGCAGACGGTTCCTAAGGTGGAGGGAGCAGTCTCCACCCTAGCTAAGCATACAACTATCCCCGTCAAGGACAGTTGTGCTTTCCTAGATCCTATGGATAAAAAATTGGAGGGTCTCCTTAAGAAAATTTTTATACATCAAGGTTTTATTCTCCAGCCTCTTGCATGCATTGCCCTAGTTACTGCTGCAGCGGCTTTTTGGTTTGAGTCTCTTGAGGAGGCTCTACAGGTGGAGACCCCGTTAGACGATATTCTAGACAGGATTAAAGCTCTTAAGTTAGCTAACTCCTTTATTTCTGACGCCATTTTTCATTTAGCCAAGCTAACGGCTAAGAATTCAGGTTTTGCCATTTTGGCGCGTAGGGCGCTATGGCTTAAGTCCTGGTCAGCAGACGTTACTTCAAAGTCTAAGCTTCTTAACATCCCCTTCAAGGCACAGACCCTGTTCGGGCCCGGTCTGAAGGAGATCATTTCTGATATTCTGGAGGAAAAGGTCACGCCCTTCCTCAGGATAGGTCCAATAAGTTAAGGACCAAACAAAATAATTTTCGTTCCTTTCGAAACTTCAAGAGTGGCGCAGCTTCAGTTTCCTCTAATGCAAAACAAGAGGGAAATTTTGCCCAGTCCAAACCAGTCTGGAGACCTAACCAGGCTTGGAACAAGGGGAAGCAGGCCAAGAAACCTGCTGCTGCCTCTAAGACAGCATGAAGGAGTAGCCCCCGATCCGGGACTGGATCTAGTGGGGGGCAGACTCTCTCTCTTCGCCCAGGCTTGGGCAAGAGACGTCCAGGATCCCTGGGCATTAGAGATTGTTTCCCAGGGATATCTTCTGGACTTCAAAGGTTCATCTCCAAAGTGGAGATTTCATCTCTCACAATTATCTGTAAACCAGATAAAGAGAGAGGCATTCTTACGTTGTGTTCAAGACCTGCTGGTTATGGGAGTGATCCACCCAGTTCCAAGGGAGGAACAGAGGCAGGGCTTCTATTCAAATCTGTTTATAGTTCCCAAAAAAAGAGGGAACTTTCAAACCAATCTTGGATCTCAAGATCCTAAACAAATTTCTCAGGGTCCCATCCTTCAAGATGGAGACTATCTGAACCATCGTCCCTATGATCCAGGAGGGTCAATATATGACTACCGTGCACTTAAAGGATGCTTATCTCCACATTCGATTCACAGAGATCATCATCAGTTCCTCAGGTTCGCCTTCTTAGACAGGCATTACGAGTTTGTGGCTCTTCCCTTCGGGTTAGCCACGGCACCAAGAATCTTTACGAAGGTTCTAGGGTCCCTACTAGCAGTTCTAAGGCCACGGGGCATAGCGGTGGCTCCTTACCTAGACGACATTCTGATACAGGCGTCGACTTTTCAAATCGCCAAGTCCCATACGGACATTGTTCTGGCCTTTCTGAGGTCTCACGGGTGGAAGGTGAACGAGGAAAAGAGTTCTCTCTCCCCCCTCACAAGAGTTTCCTTCCTAGGAACACTGATAGATTCAGTAGAAATGAACATTTTGTCTGACAGAGGTCAGGTTATCAAAGCTTCTAACTTCCTGCCGTGCTCTTCATTCCACTTCTCGGCCGTCAGTGGCTCAGTGTATGGAAGTAATCGGCCTAACGGTAGCGGCAATGGACATAGTTCCCTTTGCCCGCCTTCATCTCAGACCACTGCAACTTTGCATGCTCAATCAGTGGAATGGGGATTACACAGATTTGTCCCCTCTGCTAAATCTGGATCAAGAGACCAGGGATTCTCTTCTCTGGGGGTTCTCTCGGGTCCATCTGTCCAGGGGAATGAGTTTCCGCAGGCCAGAGTGGACTATAGTCACGACAGATGCCAGCCTTCTGGGTTGGGGCGCAGTCTGGAACTCCCTGAAGGCTCAGGGTTCGTGGACTCAGGAGGAAGCCCGCCTTCCGATAAACATTCTGGAACTGAGAGCGATATTCAATGCTCTTCAGGCTTGGTCTCAACTAGCTGCGGTCAGGTTCATCAGATTTCAGTCGGACAATATCACGACTGTAGCCTATATCAACCATCAGGGGGGACAAGAAGCCCCCTGGAAATGTTCGAGGTTTCAAAGATAATTCAATGGGCAGAGGTTCACATCTCTCAGCTATCCATATCCCAGGAGTAGAGAACTGGGAGGCAGATTTTCTAAGTCGGCAGACTTTCCATCCGGGGGAGTGGGAGCTCCATCCGGAGGTATTTGCCCAGCTGATTCAACTATGGGGCAAACCAGAAGTGGATCTGATGGCGTCTCGTCAGAACGCCAAGCTTCCCTGTTATGGGTCCAGGTCAAGGGATCCCCAGGCAGCGCTGATAATGCTCTAGCAGTGCCCTGGTCCTTCAGCCTGGCTAATGTGTTCCCACCATTTCCTCTACTCCCTCGTCTGATTGCCAATATCAAGCAGGAGAGAGCTTCAGTGATTTTGATAGCACCTGCGTGGCCACGCAGGACTTGGTATGCAGATCTGGTGGACATGTCATCCCTTCCACCATGGACTCTAACGCTGAGGCAGGACCTTCTACTCCAAGGTCCATTCAAACATCCAAATCAAATTTCTCTGCGGCTGACTGCTTGGAGATTGAACGCTTGATTTTATCAAAACGTGGTTTCTCCGAGTCGGTCATTGATACCTTAATTCAGGCTCGAAAGCCTGTCACCAGGAAAATCTATCATAAGATATGGTGTAAATATCTTCATTGGTGTGAATCCAAGGGCTACTCATGGAGTAAAGTCAGGATTCCTAGAATATTATCCTTTCTCCAAGAAGGATTGGAGAAGGGATTGTCAGTTAGTTCCTTAAATTGACAGATTTCTGCACAAGCGTCTGGCGTTAGAATCAAGCCTGTGTTTAAACCTGTTGCTCCACCTTGGAGTTTAAATTTAGTTCTTAAAGTTCTTCAAGGGGTTCCGTTTGAACCCCTGCATTCTATAGATATCAAGCTTTTATCTTGGAAAGTTCTGTTTTTGGTAGCTATCTCTTTGGCTCGAAGAGTTTCAGAGTTATCTGCCTTACAGTGTGATTCCCCTTATCTGATATTCCATACAGATAAGGTAGTGTTGCGTACCAAACCTGGATTTCTTCCTAAGGTGGTATCTAATAAGAATATCAATCAGGAGATTGTAGTTCCGTCACTGTGTCCTAATCCTTCTTCAAAGAAGGAACGTCTATTGCACAGTCTTGACGTGGTTTGTGCTTTAAAGTTTTATTTACAAGCTACTAAGGATTTTCGTCAAACGTTTGTTGTCTACTCTGGACAGAGGAGAGGCCAAAAGGGTTCGGCATCTTCTCTTTCTTTTTGGCTGAGAAGCATAATCAGCAGCCTCCTTAAAGAATTACAGCTCATTCCACTAGAGCGGTAGCTTCCACATGGGCTTTTAAAAATGAGGCCTCTGTTGAACAGATTTGTAAGGCGGCGACTTGGTCTTCGCTTCATACTTTTTCTAAATTCTACAAATTTGATACTTTTGCTTCCTCAGAGGCTATTTTTGGGAGAAAGGTCTTGCAGGCAGTGGTGCCTTCCGTTTAAGTTCCTGCCTTGTCCCTCCCTTCATCCGTGTCCTAAAGCTTTGGTATTGGTATCCCACAAGTAATGGATGAACCCGTGCACTGGATACACCTTACAAGAGAAAACAAAATTTATGCTTACCTGATAAATTTCTTTCTCTTGTGGTGTATCCAGTCCACGGCACGCCCTGTCACTTTAAGGCAGGTGTTTGTAGTTTTTAAAAAAAAAAAAAAGTCACCACTGCACCCTATAGTTTCTCCTTTTTCTTGCTCGTCTTCAGTCGAATGACTGGGGGTGGCAGTTAGGGGAGGAGCTATATAGACAGCTCTGCTGTGGGTGTCCTCTTGCAACTTCCTGTTGGGAAGGAGAATATCCCACAAGTAATGGATGAACCCGTGGACTGGATACACCACAAGAGAAAGAGAAATTTATCATGTAAGCATAAATTTAGTTTTTAGCTACTTTAGATGACTGATACCCCTGTCGTCACTCCTAAGAAATCTAGTTAACTTAATAGTTTATTTGCTGAACCTTCCACTTCAGAGGTTTTTTCTGTGCCAAACCGTGCTAGGGAGATTATCTCACAGGAATGGGAGAAACCAGGTGTGTCTTTTTCCCCATTTCCCATTTTTAACAAAATGTTTCTTGTCGAGGACTTCATTAAAGACTCTTGGTATACTGTACCTAAAGCTGAAGGGGTCATTTCCACTCTGGCTAAGAGAACCACTATTCTCTTAGCCAGCTGCTCTTTTAAGGATCCGATGGACAGGAAGCTGGAGGCTTATTTCAAAAAGATTTATGTTCATCAAGGTCTCCAATGGCAACCTGTGGTGTGTATTGTCACCGTGACTAGTGCGGCATCTTATTGGTTTGACGCCTTGTCTTATTCTCTTCAAGTAGAGACTTCCTTGAAAGAAATTTTAGATAGGATTAAAGCTCTTAAGTTGGCCAATTACTTTAATGCAGATGCCATTTTACAGGTTGTTAGACTAGGAGCCAAAACTTCTAGCTTTGCTGTCCTAGCCCGCAGGGCGTTATGGTTGAAATCCTGGTCTGCGGACGTTTCCTCTAAAGTCAAGCTTCTGGCCATTCCTTACAAGGGCAAAACCTTGTTTAGACCCTGTTTGGCAGAAATTATCTCTGATATTACGGGTGAAAAAGGGGGTCTTTTCTACCGCAAGATAAGAAGAATAGGCCTAAAGGACGTCTGAGTAATTTTCGTTCCTTTCATAACTTCAGAGGCCTTCCCCTTCTTCCAAGCAGGAACAATCCAAGTCTTCTTTGAAACCCAATCGGTCTTGAAACAAGGGGAAACAATCAAAGAAACCCACAGCTGATTCCAAATCAGCATGAAGGGTTTGCCCCCAATCCGGGATCGGATCAGGTGGGGGGAAGACTTTCTCAGTTCTCTCAAGCCTGGATGCGAGATGTCCCAGATCCCTGGACTGTGGACATAGTATACCAGGGTTACAAATTGGAATACAAGACTTTTCCTCCCAGAGGCAGATTCCTTCTCTCAAGATTATCTGAAGACCAGATAAAGAGGCGTTCTTGAAATGTATACATCATCTTTCCTCCCTCGGAGTCATAGTTCCAGTGCAGGAATATAAAAAGAGAGAGAGATGCACTCAGCTGAGACAGAACAAAAGCTGGAAAAACTTCCGTGCCATGTTCATTTTAGGGTGCCACTCAGGGTGCATACTCTTTTAGCACACTATGCCCCTTCACAGAGAAAAAATATCCTGTAGCACATCAGTCTGACCCTGCCCAATGACAGTCCAGCACCGAAATACCAGGCAATTCTTCTCTGAACAAGAGAAACAACAACCCCAGACGATCGTTTCGGCCTTCTGTGGGCCTCGTCAGTGAGGTGCAGTCGCATCTCTCTAAGGGCATGTGTGCAAGAAGTCCACGTCTGGTTTCCCCTTTTACTCTTAGGGAGACCCAAGAGCAATTTGCATAAATATAAAAAGAGAGAGAGATGCACTCAGCTGAGACAGAACAAAAGCTGGAAAAACTTCCGTGCCATGTTCATTTTAGGGTGCCACTCAGGGTGCATACTCTTTTAGCACACTATGCCCCTTCACAGAGCAAAAATATCCTCTCTCTCTTTTTATATTTATGCAAATTGCTCTTGGGTCTCCCTAAGAGTAAAAGGGGAAACCAGACGTGGACTCCTTGCACACATGCCCTTAGAGAGATGCGACTGCACCTCACTGACGAGGCCCACACAAGGCCGAAACGATCGTCTGGGGTTGTTGTTTCTCTTGTTCAGAGAAGAATTGCCTGGTATTTCGGTGCTGGACTGTCATTGGGCAGGGTCAGACTGATATGCTACAGGATATTTTTTCTCTGAAGGGGCATAGTGTGCTAAGAGTATGCACCCTGAGTGGCACCCTAAAATGAACATGGCACGGAAGTTTTTCCAGCTTTTGTTCTGTCTCAGCTGAGTGCATCTCTCTCTCTTTTTATATTTATGCAAATTGCTCTTGGGTCTCCCTAAGAGTAAAAGGGGAAACCAGACGTGGACTCCTTGCACACATGCCCTTAGAGAGATGCGACTGCACCTCACTGACGAGGCCCACAAAAGGCCGAAACGATCGTCTGGGGTTGTTGTTTCTCTTGTTCAGAGAAGAATTGCCTGGTATTTCGGTGCTGGACTGTCATTGGGCAGGGTCAGACTGATATGCTACAGGATATTTTTTCTCTGTGAAGGGGCATAGTGTGCTAAAAGAGTATGCACCCTGAGTGGCACCCTAAAATGAACATGGCACAGAAGTTTTTCCAGCTTTTGTTCTGTCTCAGCTGAGCGCATCTCTCTCTCTTTATATTTAGTTCCAGTGCAGGTACAGGATCTCGGGTTCTACTCAAACCTATTTGTGATTCCCAAAAAAGAGGGAACTTTCCGTCCCATTCTAGACTTGAAGTGTCTAAACAAGTTTCTCAAAGTTCCATCCTTCTAAATGGAGACTATACGCGCCATTCTTCCTTTAGTACAAGAGGGTCAATTCATGACAACCATAGACCTAAAGGATTTGTATCTTCATGTTCCTATTCACAGGGACCATCACAGATTCCTTAGATTTGCCTTTCTGGACAAACATCTCCAGTTCGTGGCCCTTCCATTTGGTCTAGCCACGGCTCTCAGAATTTTTTCAAGGGTTCTGGGGGCTCTTTTGACAGTGATCCGTTCTTATGGAATTGCTGTGGCACCCTACCTGGATGACATATTGGTTCAGGTGCCGTCTTTTCAACTAGCAAAATCTCACACAGAGATATCATTGTCTCTTTTCTTTGTTCCCACGGTTAGAATGTTAATCTGGGGAAAAAAACTCCCTTTCCCCTGCTACAAGAGTAGTGTTCTTAGGGACCATAATAGATTCTCTATTGATGAAGACAGAGGTCAGGAAAAACAAAATAATTTCCTCTTCCCTCTCTCTTCAGGCTTCTGCTCATCCTTCAGTGGCTCAATGTATGGAGGTAATCGGTCTGGTGGCTTCCATGGACATTATTCCTTTTGCTCGATTCCCTTTGAGAGCTCTCCAGTTGTGCATGCTCAGACAATGGAATGGCGACCATGCGGATCTATCAGAGAATTGAGTTAGATTAGTCGTCAAGGTATTCTCCCATAGTGGATTTCTCAGGAACATCTGTCTCAGGGCACATGCTTTCGGAGACCTTCGTGGGTGATCGTGACCCCGGACGTCAGCCTGCTGGGCCGGGGAGCAGTCTGGAACTCGTTAAAAGCTCAGGGCCTTTGGACTCGGGAGGAGTCTGCTCTTCCCATCAACATCTTGGAGTTGAGGGCGATACACAATGCTCTATTGGCTTGGCCTTGGTTGTCCTCAGCCCAGTTTATCAGGTTCCAGTCAGACAACATAACCTCTGTAGCTTACATCACTCACTCAGAGTTCCTTAGCCATGAAGGAGGTTACTTAGATTCTTCAGTGGGCTGAGACCCACAATTGCTGTCTATCTGAAATCCACATTCCAGGAGTATACAACTGGGAAGCGGATTTTCTGAGCAGACAGACTTTTCATCCCGGGTAGTGGGAACTCCATCCGGAGGTGTTTTCAAGCTTAATCCTCAAATGGGGGGTGCCAGAGTTATATCTGAAGGCGTCCCGTCACAACGCCAAGCTTCTAAGGTACTGTTCAATGTCAAAAGATCTGCAGGCTGTTCTGAAAGATGCTCTGGCGGTTCCTTGGGTTTTCAGGTTGACATACCTGTTTCCTCAGTTTGCTCTCCTTCCACGAGTCATTGCTCTTGGCAAACAGGAGAGGGCGTCAGTGGTTCTAATAACCCCTGCGGGGCCTCGCAGGATCTAGTTTGCAGACCTAGTGGAGATGTCTTCTCTCCCACCTTGGAGACTACCTCTGAGGAAGGACCTCCTGATTCAGGGTCCCTTCCTTCATCCAAATCTCTTTTCTCTGAAACTGACTGTTTGGAGATTGAACGCTTAATTCTGTTTAAGCTTGGTTTTTCTGAGTCGTTCATTGAGACCATGATTCAGGCTCGCAAGCCTGTTACTAGAAAGATTTACCATCAGATATGGCGTAAATATCTTTATTGGTGTTATTTCAAGGGCTACTCTTAAAATTAGAATTCCTAGAATTTTATCTTTTCTTCAGGAAGGCCTGGAGAATGGATTGTCAGTCAGTACCCTGAAGTGTCAGATTTCTGCTTTATCAGTTTTACTACATAAACGTTTGGCAGATGTGCAATCTTTTGTCAGGCCTTGGTCAAAATCAGGCCTGTCTTTAAGTCTGTTGCTCCTCCTTGGAGACTTAACCTTGCTCTTAAAGTTTTACAGCTGGCTCCATTTGAGCCGTTGCATTCCATAGACATTAATTTATCTTGGAAGGTTTTGTTTCTTGTTGCTATCTCTTCTGCTCGAAGAGTCTCTGTAGTGTGATTCCCCTTATCTTATTTTTCATGCCGATAAGGCAGTTCTTCGTTCTAAGTTAGGTTTCCTTCCTAAGGTGTCTAATAGAAATATCAATCAGGAGATTGTTGTTCCCTCTGTGTCCTAATCCTTCTTCTTCCAAAGAACATTTGTTACACAATTTTGATGTTGTACGTGCTCTTAAATTCTACTTACAGGTGACTAAGGACTTTCGCCAGTCCTCTGCCCTCTGTCTGTTTCTCTGAGAAACGTAAAGGTCAGAAAGCTACTGCTATTACTCTTTCTTTTTGGTTATGAATTATAATTTGTTTGGCTTATGAGACTGCTGGATAACAGCTCATTCCACAAGAGCTGCTTCCTCTTCTTGGGCTTTCAAAAATGAAGCTTCTGTGGAACAAATTTGCAAGGCTGCAACTTGGTCTTCTCTACATACTTTTTTCAAAATTTTACAAATTTGATACTTTTGCCTCAGCTGAGGTTTCTTTTAGGAGAAAGGTTCTTCAAGCGGTGGTGCCTTCTGTTTAGGACTGCCTATCTTGTCCCTCCCTATTTATCCGTGTCCTCTAGCTTGGGTATTTGTTCCCAACAGTAATTACTCAAGCCGTTGACTAACCATATCTTAGGAAAGAAACAAAATGTATGCTTACCTGATAAATGTATTTCTTTCTGGATATGGTGAGTCCACTGCCCCACCCTTTATTTTAAGAGAGTTATTCTTTTGACTAATAACCTCAGGCACCTCTACACCTTGTGTTACTCCTTTTTCTCTATTTCCCTTTGGGCGAATGACTGGGGGTTGTGGGTAAGGAAGGGATACTTAACAGTTTAACTGTGGTGCTCTTTGTCTCTTCCTGCTGGCCAGGAGTGATATTTCCAACAGTAAATACTCAAGCCATGGACTCACCATATCCGTAAATAAATAAATTTATCAGGTAAGCATAAATTTTGGGGGGTTTTTTTGTGTGTGTAAGAGTAAACTTTTTCACATTAGCTGGGTACAGTTCTGAGCAATAATTAGTATTTTGTTCTTTTGCAGAGGAACTTAAGGAACATCTGATAGGAGATCAAGCAATTGATAAAATTTTCACTCTTGGAAATTCAGAATTTCCTGTAAGCTGGGAAAACGAGATAAAACTTTGGACATTCCTTGAGACCAGAGCATCTCTTCTGCTAAAAACGTATAAAACTACTGTTGAGGTAAGTTATCTTTTAACATTGCATTTACACAGAAATCTCTTTGTGATCAATGCAGATTACTTTTCTATGCCACTCAAACAAAAAACAGGGGTTTGATAGTATTTCTGTTTTTTTCCATAATTTAGATACTTTCTTTTTTATTAATTTCCTCCTCCTTACTATGTCATACTCATCAGCATAGATGGAACAAGATTGTGCATATCTATAATGAGGATGTAAAATTTCCTTGAAATTTGGTAATTCAAAAAATCCATCTTGTGGTATCAAAGGGAAGTGAAAAGTAGACATTGTACCAAAACCAAGAATCCTTGGGTGTTCTTGATAGATGTTATGGTTGTGATGTTCACACTTACCTTTTGTGTTTGCTGCAATTTCTCTATAATCAAGTGAGACAATCCAAAAAAGATAGTTTTGCAGGACCATAAAGTGGCTCAGTACCTGATTTTGGCAAACGTTTACTATGGTATGTTAATGGACAGAAAAGCACTAGGTTTGCCTTTTATTCCACAGATTTTGGACTTTCTCCAAAATAGCATCAATATAAATTAAGCTTTCGTTTCTCATGTTTAGATCTATACTTTTGTGAAAGGTATAGTTTCACTCTAATGTTTTGACTTTTTACTAGGCTATGGTAAGAATAATTAACTTCCAAATACTTATTTTCCTTCTAAATACAGGGAGAGTCCACAGCTGCATTCATTACTTGTGGGAATATACAATCTGGCCACCAGGAGGAGGCAAAGACACCCCAGCCAAAGACTTAAATACCTCCCCCAATTCCTCATCCTCCAGTCATTCTTTGCTTATCGTCACAGGAGGTTGGCAGAGAAGTGTCAGAAGATACGGAGTAGTTCCTTATGGAGGGGAGAATCTTTCTGCGAAACCATCCAGACTCATATTAACAGCTCCTTAAGCAATCGCCGTTGACGAGTTATGTTGCTTGCTTTCTTCACTCAAGTCCATGTCAGAAGCACTGCTACAATCTGTCAAACTTGAAGGACCGTGTTGCTGTTCCATGGCATAGATTCCGGTAAGATCGTTTCATTTTTTACATACATGTTAACGATAGAAGACAGGGTCTCAAAGGGACTCCTTTATCTTTATGGAATCGAGGGTTAATATCTCATCAGGGGGGTTATTGAACAGTGGGGTCTTGTTAATCATGTTTATGTGATTTTGACTGCGTATGTGTAGGAGACATTTTGGGCTCATAGGCTGATACGGAACATACAGGTTTCAGAGCTGCACAGTTTTATTAAGCTGGTGTGCTTTTCCTTAGCAGGGGTGGTCCTGCATGAGGCACCATGTGACTGGGAGAAGTCACGTCCTGTTCTCCATTTCCGATTACTGACCGAGTGGCTGCGGAGAAGAGTTTTTTTCTCTAACTGTCTGGGTCATAGGAGGTGGTGAGTGCCCCAGCCATTGGGGGTTTATGGTGCCATTTGTTTTTTGGATAAAAATTTTATTTAGAATTATGGAGGATTCTGATATTATAGAGAATTCCTCTGATACAGATTTTGATACCTGCATATGTTGTAAGGAGGACTGGGTAGACCATCCTGCTAAATTATTTTTCTGTATGCCGCAATAGGGTGTTCTTTTCAAACAATGTTGGAATGTTAGAGACCACTGAGCCATCTACCTCTGAGGATTCCTCGTCCCATGAGGTGCGTTCCCTAGAATTTTCTCCTGCACATGCAGTTCCCCTAAGTACCACTACTCCTTCGTCTGAGGGAGACTTTTTTTCCACCAGAGGTTACTGCGTGTTTTTGCATGGCCATTTCTACGCTACGGCTTTAGTGAGTTTGCCCCTTCCCGCTACGTGCAAGTGAAGGGTTAATCCGTGCTCTCCTACCCATGGGCCGTCGTGTAAAAAGGTTTGTGCCCAATCGGTCATCTGGGGTTACAGTTCCCTCTGAGGCTTCTGAGAACCTCCGGGTGGGAGTCACCTGTTTTTACTCCCCCGACTGAGGAGGATTTAGCATTTAGATGGAGAATGGCATGCCTACGTTTACTTCTGTGAGCGGTTTTGGCGATGTTGGAGGTTCCCAGTCCTGATCCGTCAGGTGGATCTCAGTCTTCTAATTCAGATAAAGATGTTGATTAGACGAGTGGAGAGGGTTGGATCCTCTTCTTTATCTCCTATATGTATATAGTTATAGAATCCCAGTCCTGAGCTCTATGGGGGGTTGTGTTGTATTACAGGCAGGACCTATTTTGTTTTAGTTTGTGTACACCGTTTTTCTTGACGTCCCTTTTGTAAGTTTAACTTTTTCATTTCTAATCCGTTTTGGATAGCTTTTTGTTTTTAGAGCTCGGGGTTCTTGTGGAAAATCTCTGTTTGAGGTGATGTTCCCTCGATTATCTAGAGATAAGAATTAAGCCTCTGAGCTTATTTTCCTTATTTTGTTTATTCTCAGTATTCCTAGTTCTGCTGGAAATTTGCCATTTCTCCAACATAGGTGTGTCCGGTCCACGGCGTCATCCTTACTTGTGGGATATTCTCTTCCCCAACAGGAAATGGCAAAGAGCCCAGCAAAGCTGGTCACATGATCCCTCCTAGGCTCCGCCTACCCCAGTCATTCTCTTTGCCGTTGCACCGGCAACATCTCCACGGAGATGGTTAAGAGTTTTTTGGTGTTTAAATGTAGTTTTTATCCTTCAATCAAGTGTTTGTTATTTTAAAATAGTGCTGGTATGTACTATTTACTCTGAAACAGAAAAGAGATGAAGATTTCTGTTTGTAAGAGGAAGATGATTTTAGCAAACGTTACTAAAATCGATTGCTGTTTCCACACAGGACTGTTGAGATGAAGTAACTTCAGTTGGGGGAAACAGTTGGCAGACTTTTCTGCTTGAGGTATGACTGGCCACATTTCTAACAAGACTATGTAATGCTGGAAGGCTGTCATTTCCCCTATGGGGACCGGTAAGCCATTTTCTTAGATTAAGTAAAAGAATAAAGGGCTTTATAAGGGCTTAAAAAACTGGTAGACATTTTTCTGGGCTAAAACGATTACTTTGCTAAGCATATTTGGCAGATTATAACTCTTAATAGTTATTTTAATCTTGGGGATTGTTGTAAACAAACGGCAGGCACTGTATTGGACACCTTTTTCAGATGGGGGCCTTTTCTAGTCATAGGCAGAGCCTCATTTTCGCGCCACTAATGCGCAGTTGTTTTTGGAGAGCAAGGCATGCAGATGCATGTGTGAGGAGCTAAGAACCACTGAAAAAGCTTATAGAAGGCGTCATTTGGTATCGTATTCCCCTCTGGGCTTGGTTGGGTCTCAGCAAAGCAGATACCTGGGACTGTATAGGGGTTAAACGTAAAAACGGCTCCGGTTCCGTTATTTTAAGGGTTAAAGCTTTCAAATTTGGTGTGCAATACTTTTAAGGCTTTAAGACACTGTGGTGAAATTTTGGTGAATTTTGAACAATTCCTTCATACTTTTTCACATATTCAGTAATAAAGTGTGTTCAGTTTAAAATTTAAAGTGACAGTAACGGTTTTATTTTAATACGTTTTTTGTGCTTTGTTGACAAGTTTAAGCCTGTTTAACATGTCTGAACCATCAGATAAGCGATGTTCTATATGTATGAAAGCCAAGGTTTCTCCCCATTTAAATATATGTGATGATTGTGCCATAGTGTCCAAACAAAGTAGGGACAATGATGCCACAGATAATGATATTGCCCAAGATGATTCCTCAAATGAGGGGAGTAAGCATGATACTGCATCATCCCCTTCTGTGTCTACACCAGTTTTGCCCACACAAGAGGCCCCTAGTACATCTAGTGCGCCAATACTTATTACCATGCAACAATTAACGGCTGTAATGGATAATTCTATTGCAAACATTTTATCCAAAATGCCTACTTATCAGAGAAAGCGCGATTGCTCTGTTTTAAACACTGAAGAGCAAGAGGACGCTGATGATAACTGTTCTGACATACCCTCACACCTATCTGAAGGGGCCAGGAGGGAGGTTTTGTCTGAGGGAGAAATTTCAGATTCAGGAAAAATTTCTCAACAAGCTGAACCTGATGTTGTAACATTTAAATTTAAATTAGAACATCTCCGCGCACTGCTTAAGGAGGTATTATCTACTCTGGATGATTGTGACAATTTGGTCATTCCAGAGAAATTATGTAAGATGGACAAGTTCCTAGAGGTTCCGGTGCCCCCCGATGTTTTTCCTATACCCAAGCGGGTGGCGGACATAGTAAATAAGGAGTGGGAAAGGCCCGGCATACCTTTTGTTCCTCCCCCCATATTTAAGAAATTATTTCCTATAGTCGACCCCAGAAAGGACTTATGGCAGACAGTCCCCAAGGTCGAGGGGGCGGTTTCTACTCTAAACAAACGCACTACTATTCCTATAGAAGATAGTTGTGCTTTCAAAGATCCTATGGATAAAAAAATTAGAGGGTTTGCTTAAAAAGATGTTTGTTCAGCAAGGTTACCTTCTACAACCAATTTCATGCATTGTTCCTGTCACTACGGCAGCGTGTTTCTGGTTCGAAGAACTAGAAAAGTCGCTCAATAAAGAATCTTCGTATGAGGAGGTTATGGACAGAGTTCAAGCACTTAAATTGGCTAACTCTTTTATTTTAGATGCCGCTTTGCAATTAGCTAGATTAGCGGCGAAAAATTCAGGGTTTGCTATCGTGGCGCGCAGAGTGCTTTGGCTAAAGTCTTGGTCAGCGGATGTGTCTTCCAAGACAAAATTGCTTAACATCCCTTTCAAGGGTAAAACACTGTTTGGTCCTGATTTGAAAGAGATTATTTCAGACATCACCGGGGGAAAGGGCCACGCCCTTCCTCAGGATAGGTCTTTTAAGGCTAAAAATAAGCCTAATTTTCGTCCCTTTCGCAGAAACGGACCAGCCTCTAATTCTACATCCTCTAAGCAAGAGGGTAATACTTCTCAACCCAAACCAGCCTGGAGACCGATGCAAGGCTGGAACAAGGGTAAGCAGGCCAAGAAGCCTGCCACTGCTACCAAAACAGCATGAAGGGTTGGCCCCCGATCCGGGACCGGATCTGGTGGGGGGCAGACTTTCTCTCTTTGCTCAGGCTTGGGCAAGAGATGTTCAGGATCCTTGGGCACTAGAAATAGTTTCTCAGGGTTATCTCCTGGAATTCAAGGAACTACCCCCAAGGGGAAGGTTCCACAGGTCTCAATTATCTTCAAACCAAATAAAAAGACAGGCATTCTTACATTGTGTAGAAGACCTGTTAAAGATGGGAGTAATTCATCCAGTTCCAATAGGAGAACAAGGGATGGGGTTTTACTCCAACCTGTTCATAGTTCCCAAAAAAGAGGGAACATTCAGACCAATTTTAGATCTCAAGATCCTAAACAAATTTCTCAGGGTTCCATCGTTCAAAATGGAAACCATTCGAACGATCCTTCCTACCATCCAGGAAGGTCAATTTATGACCACGGTGGATTTAAAGGATGCGTACCTACATATTCCTATCCACAAGGAACATCATCAGTTCCTAAGGTTCGCTTTTATGGACAAGCATTACCAGTTTGTGGCACTTCCATTCGGATTAGCCACTGCTCCGAGAATTTTCACATTCTGTTCTTCGTCCTTCCATAGCGCAGTGCATGGAAGTAATAGGATTGATGGTTGCAGCAATGGACATAGTTCCTTTTGCACAAATTCATCTAAGACCATTACAACTGTGCATGCTCAGACAGTGGAATGGGGATTATACAGACTTGTCTCCGACGATTCAAGTAGATCAAAAGACCAGAGATTCACTCCGTTGGTGGCTGATCCTGGACAACCTGTCACAGGGAATGAGCTTCCGCAGACCAGAGTGGGTCATTGTCACGACCGACGCCAGTCTGGTGGGCTGGGGCGCGGTCTGGGAACCCCTGAAAGCTCAGGGTCTATGGTCTCGGGAAGAATCTCTTCTCCCGATAAACATTCTGGAACTGAGAGCGATATTCAATGCTCTCAAAGCTTGGCCTCATCTAGCAAGGGCCAAATTCATAAGGTTTCAATCAGACAACATGACGACTGTTGCATATATCAACCATCAGGGGGGAACAAGGAGTTCCCTGGCGATGGAGGAAGTGACCAAGATAATTAAATGGGCGGAGGATCACTCCTGCCACTTGTCTGCAATCCACATCCCAGGAGTGGAAAATTGGGAAGCGGATTTTCTGAGTCGTCAGACATTCCATCCGGGGGAGTGGGAACTCCATCCGGAAATCTTTGCCCAAATAACTCAATTATGGGGCATTCCAGACATGGATCTGATGGCCTCTCGTCAGAACTTCAAGGTTCCTTGTTACGGCTCCAGATCCAGGGATCCCAAGGCGACTCTAGTAGATGCACTAGTAGCACCTTGGACCTTCAACCTAGCTTATGTATTCCCACCGTTTCCTCTCATTCCCAGGCTGGTAGCCAGGATCAATCAGGAGAGGGCTTCGGTGATCTTGATAGCTCCTGCGTGGCCACGCAGGACTTGGTATGCAGACCTGGTGAATATGTCATCGGCTCCACCATGGAAGCTACCTTTGAGACGGGACCTTCTTGTTCAAGGTCCATTCGAACATCCGAATCTGGTTTCCCTCCAACTGACTGCTTGGAGATTGAACGCTTGATTTTATCAAAGCGTGGGTTTTCAGATTCTGTAATAGATACTCTGATTCAGGCTAGAAAGCCTGTAACTAGAAAGATTTACCATAAAATATGGAAAAAATATATCTGTTGGTGTGAATCTAAAGGATTCCCATGGAACAAGATAAAAATTCCTAAGATTCTATCCTTTCTACAAGAAGGTTTGGAGAAAGGATTATCTGCAAGTTCTCTGAAGGGACAGATCTCTGCTTTATTTGTTCTACTTCACAAAAGACTGGCAGCTGTGCCAGACGTTCAAGCGTTTGTTCAGGCTCTGGTTAGAATCAAGCTTGTCTACAGACCTTTGACTCCTCCCTGGAGTCTAAATCTAGTTCTTTCAGTTCTTCAAGGGGTTCCGTTTGAACCCTTACATTCCGTAGATATTAAGTTATTATCTTGGAAAGTTTTGTTTTTGGTTGCAATTTCTTCTGCTAGAAGAGTTTCAGAGTTATCTGCTCTGCAGTGTTCTCCGCCCTATCTGGTGTTCCATGCAGATAAGGTGGTTTTGCGTACTAAGCCTGGTTTTCTTCCGAAAGTTGTTTCCAACAAAAATATTAACCAGGAGATAGTTGTACCTTCTTTGTGTCCGAATCCAGTTTCAAAGAAGGAACGTTTGTTACATAATTTGGACGTAGTCCGTGCTCTAAAATTCTATTTAGAGGCTACTAAAGATTTCAGACAAACATCTTCTTTGTTTGTTGTTTATTCTGGTAAAAGGAGAGGTCAAAAAGCAACTTCTACCTCTCTTTCTTTTTGGCTTAAAAGCATTATCCGATTGGCTTATGAGACTGCCGGACGGCAGCCTCCTGAAAGAATCACAGCTCACTCCACTAGGGCTGTGGCTTCCACATGGGCCTTCAAGAACGAGGCTTCTGTTGACCAGATATGTAAGGCAGCGACTTGGTCTTCACTGCACACTTTTGCCAAATTTTACAAATTTGATACTTTTGCTTCTTCGGAGGCTATTTTTGGGAGAAAGGTTTTGCAAGCCGTGGTGCCTTCCATTTAGGTGACCTGATTTGCTCCCTCCCTTCATCCGTGTCCTAAAGCTTTGGTATTGGTTCCCACAAGTAAGGATGACGCCGTGGACCGGACACACCTATGTTGGAGAAAACAGAATTTATGCTTACCTGATAAATTACTTTCTCCAACGGTGTGTCCGGTCCACGGCCCGCCCTGGTTTTTTTTTTTTAATTAGGTCTGATGAATTATTTTCTCTAACTACAGTCACCACGGTATCATATGGTTTCTCCTATGCATATTTCCTCCTGTACGTCGGTCGAATGACTGGGGTAGGCGGAGCCTAGGAGGGATCATGTGACCAGCTTTGCTGGGCTCTTTGCCATTTCCTGTTGGGGAAGAGAATATCCCACAAGTAAGGATGACGCCGTGGACCGGACACACCGTTGGAGAAAGTAATTTATCAGGTAAGCATAAATTCTGTTTTTTTTGTTTTTTTATGACAAGACGTGTCGTACCCTTGATATAACAGTTAAGTTTGTTCTTCACTTATGCTATAAAGAAGGAGCTCTTTCTGGTTATTCTGGTCCAGGCAGAACAGGTCCATCTATACGAAGGACAGGCAGGACCTGTCTTAGGTTCTTCTGGATAGGCATTTAATGCAGGATCCTATGGGGTCCGGGGGTTCTAGAGGCCGGAGTTGAGTTTTTCATTCCGTCTTTCTGGACTAGGTGACTTTTAGAGTCCGGTACCCTTCGCAGTGTCAGTACACTGTTGGTGTGTGGTCCAATTGGGGGTTGGGTTTTCAGTCCTTTTGGTCAGATGATTTTAAGCAGAGCTTATTAGATCTTTGTTCAGGGAAAATACACAGTCTCTCTACCTGCATTAGGAAGAAGGATATCAGTCCTGTCTAGAGCAGTTCAGGTTAACCTGGTGGTTATCTAGGAGGTCTATTTAGACTGGCTGTGGCTCAACATACAAGGGCCACAGGTTAAAATCCCTGCACAGCCTTTTAATGCTTCACATCTAGTAGGTGGATGGTTCTGATCCAGCTCCTGACCCTGGATGTCCATTTAAAGCATCCTTGTTTAAGAAGGATCGGTTCTTAGGGACCGTTCTTTTTCTGGAAGCCGCTGGGGTCCTAATTTTTTTATATTTTTTTTATCTGGGGTTTAATGTGACAGTAGCCTGTTTATAGGTGCTGCAGTGGTTTCTGAGTCTTGGCGGTCCTGTTTTTCCACCATCTGCTAGTAGACTTTTTGGGATTTGCTTCCTGCCGGTTCCATCCCCAGTGGTGGACCTAGAACCGAGTCCTGGTGTTGGCACCAGGTTGGATCCTTTTGGATGCGGCTTGGTCTTTCAGACAGGAAGGTTTGTTGGCTTCGAACTTGCGTAGCTAGAGTACTTCATCTGGCTGCTCTGTCCTCCAATTCTCCTTCAGGCCTCGTTGGCACTGTCGTGGGTAGTGATGGATTCAGCCCAGGTCAAATCTTCGACATTACATTGGGTTTTGTCTCTGTCTTGGAGGTTCTTTTGGAATACCGGTTGGGGAATCGTTCTCCAGTGTTCGGTCCAGATCTCCCGGTGTTGGGGATTTATATCCTAGTCCCCCGGGACAGTTTTGTCTGGGTTTTTTTCCCCGTTAGCAGGGTGAGAGTGCTCTGAATTAGTGTAACGGTTAGAGCAACAGCTTAAGACTTTGACAACTCAGGTTAATTCCCATTATAGGGTAATAATTTTTTAGAGTCTGAAATTGGTTGTGAGTGGAGGCCCACTACGGCTCTTGGAAGCAATCCATTCTCTAAGCTTGCTCTTCTGGAGCGGAGGTACCTTACGATCATACGTTTGATCTAACTAGCCAGAGTTTGTTTGAATAGGTTTCTGAGAAAGCAGATTGAGTTTCTCAGCTGAAGTCCTCTGCTCTAAGTGGCCTAGGGGACTAGTTCCCGGCCTAGTAAACTGTAGACTTGAAGTTTGAATCCGGCTGTGGCGGTTTTCTTATTCTGAGAAGGTCTAATCTTGACCTTCTTCTTTTTGGCCATTTCACTCTTCTTTGACGATGGCTTGATCCTTTCTGGAGTGGGTGTCAGGGAAACTGTTGCTCCATGCTTGCCCACGAGTTCGTAATCTCGGTTAGAGGCTCGCGGACATGAGAATTCCCTTTTTGCAGGGAACTTCTGGGTCAGGGTCTAGTTGCGTATTGGGATCTTTCTTCTGGGCCGAATTGCCAGTGGTCGCTCAGACCTAACCGAGAGAGAGATTTTTCTAAAGGGTTTTGGTCCTTCCCTTTAGCTCGTACCTGGTCCCTCGTCTCCCATTTTAGGCGTGGAGGACTTCCTTTTTCTTGTCGAGAGGAGCTAGCTTGTCCTTTCTCGCTTCTGGATGCTGGAGCGTTCTTTCCCTCTAGAGACGCAGGTGAACGGCTTGTCCAACTAGTTCTTGTTCGGAGGGGCAGCCTACAAAGATAACCTGTGGGTTAGCTTAGATGCCTGGCTAGCAGAAGGTTGCGGATGGATACCAGCTGCGGTTCCTTTCTCTGGTATGTGTTTTCGCAAGCAGTTTTTGCTCTCTGTGTGTGTTCCAGTTCCAGAGGTTCTTTGTTCTTCCAGGTGTTCAGTTGGTTTTGCTTGTGCTTTGCCTGCGACTGGACCGGCAAGTCCGTTCCTTGCTCCTTTTGGGGTTGGATTATCCTTCAGGAGTTACATCGGGTTTCCTTTGTACCTGTACAAGAGGTGGTCATTGAATTCTTTTCAAGGACCTGTTTCGTCTGTAGATTGTTTTTCTATGTGTCATAGTTTCTGTGTTGCACTTTGCAATACATTTTTCCTTATTGTGGTCACTTTTCTAATAAGGCTATCCGAGATTTTTCTCTTTATGATTGTTGTATTCCTTGCCCAATGGGGAAGAGGTTCTTCTTTTTTTGGGGAATCATACTTTGGGGTTTCTGTCAGACTTTACCAGTATAGACAGTTTTTTTTTCCTTTGTTATTCAGATCTGGGGAGTGCAAGGTTTTGGAAGCTGATATCTTCCTCCTTGCTTGTGGTGGTGTGTTTTCTTTCATGTAATTAGCAAGAGTCCATGAGCTAGTGACGTATGGGATATACATTCCTACCAGGAGGGGCAAAGTTTCCCAAACCTCAAAATGCCTATAAATACACCCCTCACCACACCCACAAATCAGTTTTTACAAACTTTGCCTCCTATGGATGTGGTGAAGTAAGTTTGTGCTAGATTCTACGTTGATATGCGCTCCACAGCAGGTTGGAGCCCGGTTTTCCTCTCAGCGTGCAGTGAATATCAGAGGGATGTGAGGAGAGTATTGCCTATTTGAATTCAATGATCTCCTTCTACGGGGTCTATTTCATAGGTTCTCTGTTATCGGTCGTAGAGATTCATCTCTTACCTCGCTTTTCAGATCGACGATATACTCTTATTTATATACCATTACCTCTGCTGATTTTCGTTTCAGTACTGGTTTGGCTTTCTACAACATGTAGAAGAGTGTCCTGGGGTAAGTAAATCTTATTTTCTGTGACGCTCTAAGCTATGGTTGGGCACTTTTTTATAAAGTTCTAAATATATGTATTCAAACATTTATTTGCCTTGACTCAGGATGTTCAACATTCCTTATTTCAGACAGTCAGTTTCATATTTGGGATAATGCATATGAATAAATCAATTTTTTTCTTACCTTAAAAATTTGACTTTTTCCCTGTGGGCTGTTAGGCTCGCGGGGGCTGAAAATGCTTCATTTTATTGCGTCATTCTTGGCGAGGACTTTTTTGGCGCAAAATTTTTTTTTCTGTTTCCGGCGTCATACGTGTCGCCGGAAGTTGCGTCATTTTTGACGTTCTTTTGCGCCAAAAGTGTCGGAGTTCCGGATGTGGCGTCATTTTTGGCGCCAAAAGCATTTAGGCGCCAAATAATGTGTGCGTCATTTTTTGGTGCTAAAAAATATGGGCGTCACTATTGTCTCCACATTATTTAAGTCTCATTTTTTTATTGCTTCTGGTTGCTAGAAGCTTGTTCACTGGCATTTTTTTCCCATTCCTGAAACTGTCATTTAAGGAATTTGATCAATTTTGCTTTATATGTTGTTTTTTCTATTACATATTGCAAGATGTCCCACGTTGAAACTGAGTCAGAAGATACTTCTGGAAAATCGCTGCCTGGGGCTGGAGCTACCAAAGATAAGTGTAAACTTATGGTATCTGTTCCTCCAGCTGTTGTTTGTACTGTTTTGTCATGACAAACTGTTAATGCAGATAATATTTCCTTTAGTACTGTTACATTACCTGTTGCTGTTCTGTCAACATCTAATACTCAGAGTGTTCCTGATAACATAAGAGATTTTGTTTCTAAATCCATTAAGAAGGCTATGTCTGTTATTCCTCCTTCTAGTAAACGTAAAAAGTCTTTTAAAACTTCTCATTTTTCAGATGAATTTTTAAATGAACATCATCATTCTGATTCTGATAATGGTTCTTCTGGTTCAGAGGATTCTGTCTCAGAGGTTGATGCTGATAAATCTTCATATTTCTTTAAAATGAAATTTATTCGTTCTTTACTTAAAGAAGTCCTAATTGCATTAGAAATTGAGGATTCTGGTCCTCTTGATACTAAATCTAAACGTTTAGATAAGGTTTTAAATCTCCTGTAGTTATTCCAGAAGTTTTTCCTGTCCCTAGTGCTATTTCTGAAGTAATTTCCAGGGAATGGAATAATTTGGGTAATTCATTTACTCCTTCTAAACGTTTTAAGCAATTATATCCTGTGCCATCTGACAGATTAGAGTTTTGGGACAAAATCCCTAAAGTTGATGGGGCTGTCTCTACTCTTGTTAAGCATACTACTATTCCTACGGCAGATGGTACTTCCTTAAGGATCCTTTAGATAGGAAAATTGAATCCTTTCTAAGAAAAGCTTACTTGTGTTCAGGTAATCTTCTTAGACCTGCTATATCTTTAGCGGATGTTGCTGCAGCTTCATCTTTTGGTTAGAAGCTTTAGCGCAAGAAGTAACAGATCATAATTCTCATAGCATTTTTATTCTTCAACATGCTAATAATTTTATTTGTAATGCCATCTTTGATATCATTAGAGTTGATGTCAGGTATATGTCTCTAGCTATTTTAGCTAGAAGAGCTTTATGGCTTAAGACTTGGAATGCTGATATGTCTTCTAAGTCTACTCTGCTTTCCCTTTATTTCCAGGGTAATAATCGTTTTCGTTCCTTTCGTCACAACAAGGAACAAAAACCTGATCCTTCATCCTCAGGAGCGGTATCAGTTTGGAAACCATCTCCAGTCTGGAATAAATCCAAGCCTTTTAGAAAATCAAAGCCAGCTCCTAAGTCCACATGAAGGTGCGGCCCTCATTCCAGCTCAGCTGGTAGGGGGCAGATTACGTTTTTTCTAAGAAATTTGGATCAATTCCGTTCACAATCTTTGGATTCAGAACATTGTTTCAGAAGGGTACAGAATTGGCTTCAAGATAAGGCCTCCTGCAAAGAGATTTTTTCTTTCCCGTGTCCCAGTAACCCAGCGAAGGCTCAAGCATTTCTGAAATGTGTTTCAGATCTAGAGTTGACTGGAGTAATTTTGCCAGTTTCAGTTCTGGAACAGGGACTGGGGTTTTATTCAAATCTCTTCATTGTACCAAAGAAGGAAAATTCCTTCAGACCAGTTCTGGATCTAAAAATATTGAATCGTTATGTAAGGAAACCAACATTCAAAATGGTAACTGTAAGGACTATCCTGCCTTTTGTTCAACAAGGGCATTATATGTCTACTATAGATTTACAGGATCCATATCTGCATATTCCGATTCATCCAGATCACTATCAGTTTCTGAGATTCTCTTTCCTAGACAAGCATTACCAGTTTGTGGCTCTGCCGTTTGGCCTAGCTACAGCTCCAAGAATTTTTACGAAGGTTCTCGGTGCCCTTCTGTCTGTAATCAGAGAACAGGGTATTGTGGTATTCCTTATTTGGACGATATCTTGGTACTTGCTCAGTCTTCACATTTAGCAGAATCTCATTCGAATCGACTTGTGTTGTTTCTTCAACATCATGGTTGGAGGATCAATTTACCAAAAAGTTCATTGATTCCTCAGACTTAGGTAACCTTTTTAGGTTTTCAGATAGATTCAGTATCCATGACTCTATCTTTGATAGACATGAGACGTCTAAAGTTGATATCAGCTTGTCGAAACCTTCAGTCACAATCTTTCCCTTCGGTAGCCTTATGCATGGAAATTCTAGGTCTTATGACTGCGGCATCGGACGCGATTCCCTTTGCTCGTTTTCACATGCGGCCTCTTCAGCTCTGTATGCTGAACCAGTGGTGCAGGGATTACACAAAGATATCTCAATTATTATCTTTAAAACCGATTGTACGACACTCTCTGACGTGGTGGACAGATCACCATTGTTTAGTTCAGGGGGCTTCTTTTGTTCTTCTGACCTGGACTGTAATTTCAACAGATGCAAGTCCTACAGGTTGGGGAGCTGTGTGGGGGTCTCTGACAGCACAATGGGTTTGGGAATCTCAGGAGGTGAGATTACCGATCAATATTTTGGAACTCTGTGCAATTTTCAGAGCTCTTCAGTCTTGGCCTCTTCTAAAGAGAGAATCGTTCATTTGTTTTCAGACAGACAATGTCACAACTGTGGCATACATCAATCATCAAGGAGGGACTCACAGTCCTCTGGCTATTTAAGAAGTATCTCGAATTCTGGTATGGGCGGAATCCAGCTCCTGTCTAGTTTCTGCGGTTCATATCCCAGGTATAGACAATTGGGAAGCGGATTATCTCAGTCGCCACACGTTTCATCCGGGCGAATGGTCTCTTCTCCCAGAGGTATTTCTTCAGATTGTTCAAATATGGGGTCTTCCAGAAATAGATCTGATGGCTTCTCATCTAAACAAGAAACTTCCCAGGTATCTGTCCAGATCCAGGGATCCTCAAGCGGAAGCAGTGGATGCGTTGTCACTTCCTTGGAAGTATCATCCTGCCTATATCTTTCCGCCTCTAGTTCTTCTTCCAAGAGTAATCTCCAAGATTCTGAAGGAATGCTCATTTGTTCTGCTGGTGGCTCCAGCATGGCCTCACAGGTTTTTGGTATGCGGATCCTGTCCGGATGGCCTCTTGCCAACCGTGGACTCTTCCGTTAAAACCAGACCTTCTGTCACAAGGTCCTTTTTTTCCATCAGGATCTCAAATCCTTAAATTTAAAGGTATGGAGATTGAACGCTTGATTCTTAGTCAAAGAGGTTTCTCTGACTCTGTGATTAATACTATGTTACAGGCTCGTAAATCCGTATCTAGGGAGATATATTATAGAGTCTGGAAGACTTAAATTTCTTGGTGTCTTTTTCATCATTTTTTCTGGCATTCTTTTAGAATTCCGAGAATTTTACAGTTTCTTCAGGATGGTTTGGATAAAGGTTTGTCTGCAAGTTCCTTGAAAAGACAAATCTCTGCTCTTTCTGTTCTTTTTAACAGAAAGATTGTTAATCTTCCTGATATTCATTGTTTTGTACAAGCTTTGGTTCGTATAAAACCTGTCATTAAGTCAATTTCTCCTCCTTGGAGTTTGAATTTGGTTCTGGGGGCTCTTCAAGCTCCTCCGTTTGAACCTATGCATTCTTTGGACATTAAATTACTTTCTTGAAAAGTTTTGTTCCTTTTGGCCATCTCTTCTGCCAGAAGAGTTTCTGAATTATCTGCTCTTTCTTGTGAGTCTCCTTTTCTGATTTTTCATCAGGATAAGGCGGTGTTGCGAACTTTTAAATTTTTACCTAAGGTTGTGAATTCTAACATTAGTAGAGAAATTGTGGTTCCTTCATTATGTCCTAATCCTAAGAATTCTAAGGAGAAATCATTGCTTTCTTTGGATGTAGTTAGAGCTTTGAAATATTATGTTGAAGCTACTAAGAATTTCCGAAAGACTTCTAGTCTATTTGTTATCTTTTCCGGTCCTAGGAAAGGTCAGAAGGCTTCTGCCATTTCTTTGGCATCTTGGTTGAAATCTTTAATTCATCATGCTTATGTCGAGTCGGGTAAAACTCCGCCTCAAAGGATTACAGCTCATTCTACTAAGTCAGTTTCTACTTCCTGGGCGTTTAGGAATGAAGCTTCGGTTGTTCAGATTTGCAAAGCAGCAACTTGGTCTTTTTTGCATATTTTTACTAAATTCTACCATTTTGATGTGTTTTCTTCTTCTGAAGCAGTTTTTGGTAGAAAAGTACTTCAGGCAGCTGTTTCAGTTTGATTCTTCTGCTTATATTTTCAGTTTTTTTCATTATAAGTTTTAAACTTTGTTTGGGTGTGGATTATTTTCAGCGGAATTGGCTGTCTTTATTTTATCCCTCCTTCTCTAGTGACTCTTGCGTGGAAGATCCACATCTTGGGTAGTCATTATCCCATACGTCACTAGCTCATGGACTAATTACATGAAAGAAAACATAATTTATGTAAGAACTTACCTGATAAATTAATTTCTTTCATATTAGCAAGAGTCCATGAGGCCCACCCTTTTTTGTGGTGGTTATGATTTTTTTGTATAAAGCACAATTATTCCAATTCCTTATATTTATGCTTCACACTTTTTCTTATCACCCCACTTCTTGGCTATTCGTTAAACTGATTTGTGGGTGTGGTGAGGGGTGTATTTATAGGCATTTTGAGGTTTGGGAAACTTTGCCCTTCTTGGTAGGAATGTATATCCCATAAGTCACTAGCTCATGGACTCTTGCTAATATGAAAGAAATGAATTTATCAGGTAAGTCCTTACATAAATTGTGTTTTTTTGCTGGGTCTCAGAGACAGCGGGACACGAAGCTCCTCAGAGGTTTATGCTCAGTTCGAGTACAGTGAATTTTTTTTGTTTTGGGGTCTCTGACTTGAGATCCTCTGGTTTTGATTGTGGAGCGGCTGCTTGGTCCTCCTAACATCCTTTTATTTTTTGCTTCTGTCAAGGAAGCCTTGGGAGTTGGTGTTTTTTGTACAGGCTGTGGTGCCCTCAGGTTGTGCTGCCTCTTATTTGTACCCTCCTGTTAGCATTCAGTGTCCTCTGTAGCTTGGGTATAATTTCCCACAAGTAATTAATGCAGCTGTGGACTCTCCCTGTATTTAGAAGGAATACATAAATTACCAGATGTATTCCTTTCCTTCGATACAGGGGGAGTCCACAGCTCCCACCCGTGCTCTCTGGTGGGCGGCTTTAAATTTAAGATTTTCTTCTGGCACCTTTTTCACCATGATATTTCTCCTACTGTTCCTTGTTCCCTTGTCAGAATGACTGGGGTATGAGGGAAGTGGGGGAGGTATTCAAGCCTTTGGCTGGGTTGTTTTTGCCTCCTCCTGGTGGCCAGGTTCTATATTCCCACAAGTAATGAATGCAGATGTGGACTCTCCCTGTATCAAAGGAAAGGAAATTATCTGGTAAGTCATCATTTATGTTTTTTTTTATTTAGCTCCGCATTTTGCAGCATCATCTTTTTTTTTTTTTTTTTTCATAAAAATGGGGAGAATCCACGATGCGTTACTCCTGGGAATTATATTCCTGGCCACTAGGAGGAGGCAAAGATGCCAAAACTCCAAGAGTCCTTAAACCCCTCTTACTTTACTGAAAACTAGTCTTGTCTTTGCTTTCGCAGGAGGAAGGTGATGGAGGGAGGTGCTCGATGTGTTTGTGAGAAGGATTGCTCAGACCGATTTGAGGGATGTCTTTGTAGTATGGATAGTGGCACAAGAACACCCTATTGCAGTTAGCCACAGGCCTGCCACAGTTGTTGCAGGGACCGGTCCCTAGCCTCCTCCTGTTGGTTTAATGATTGGCTATCTACTGTAAGCAGTTCCTGCTACCTATGGTAAGTCCAGTAGTATGGGTGCCTTTCATGTAAGTGTGGGGGTTGTTTTGTTGGCACCTGTTTAGCCTGTTGGCTATTAGTTGATACTCACTTTTGAGTATATCCTAGCCTGGTGACCATCATGTAATGCATTTTTAGGGTTTGGCATATATATATCTTACTTCACCCTATTGTAGGACTTGAGGTGCGTTAAGTATTTGTGTTGGCGTGTCGGTTTCTTTTTTTTTTTTTTTTTTTTTTTAAAGCTAATTTTTTTTTGTTAGCATGCATCTTCTTGTTTGTGCCCTTCGTTTTTTCATGCGTTTGGTTTGCACTTTTTCTTGGTTAGCGATTGTCCACTTTTATTTTGCACATTTTATTCTTTATACTTGTCGTGCACACAGTGGGATGCACTGATGTTTTTGTGTTAGTTTTTTAAGCTCTTCGTTTTTAGAGCCCTTGTCTTTGAGAGTTTTAATTGATTAGGAAACTCTTCACAAAGACAACTAATGCTTAAATTTGTGATGTTGTTGACGTTATTAGGATCATTGCATAAGAAGTTTTGACTAGGAGGATCATGGTCTGCTTGTGGTTTCTAAATCTATACTTCTGTCTCTTCCTTTTAAAGGAAAGATGTTGTTTGGGTCTGGTTTGGATGACATTATTTCTATATTAACTGGGGTAAAGGTGCCTTTCTCCCTCAGGATAAGAGGTCTCAGGTTAAATCTAGGGCTTCTAACCATTTTCGTTCCTTTCGTCAATCTAAGAACCAGAAGCCCTCCACAGTTACTGATTTGGTTATCTACCATTAGAAATACATAGATCATAGATCACTCTTACAAGTTTAATAGGTTAATCATTTGTATTTGATCAACTTCACACACTTCGGTTATTGTGCAGATCTATTCCACTCAAATCAATCTTGTATTCATTGAGCTTCTTGAAACTAAGTAAAGGATTTATTCTGTGTACGTAGAATTGCAGAGGAACGATTAAACTTTTTTTGGCACTTTTTGTTGCCATTTGTTTGGGCCCCACCAGCTATAGCTGTGATCACAGGAGGTGGGGGGTTATTGTATACTCACTCTCTAAGAACTCTTTGTTTATTGGGGTTATTTCTGTGTTTTTCACTAGGGGTTCTGTCCCTAATCCTCCTTTTGGAAGCTGAAGTTTATGCACACCTTTCTACCAATCAATCAAAACATTATAGACAGGTATCACATAAATGAGGAGGGGATAACTTAGCCTGTTTATTATAAACTTAAAGGTATATTAAACCCAATTTTTTTTTTCATGGTTCAGATAGAGCATGCCATTTTAAGCATCTTTCTAATTTACTCCTATTATCAATTTTTCTTCGTTCTCTTGGTATCTATATTTTGAAAAGGCAGGACTGTAAGCTTAGGAACCAGCCCATTTTTAGTTCAGCACCCTGGGTAGTGCTTGCTGAGTGCTACCCAGGTGCTGAGCCAAAAATGGGCCGCTCCTAAGCTTATATTCCTTCTTTTCAAATAAAGATAATAAAGAAAAATTTATAATAGGAGTTGTTTAAAATGGCATGCTCTATCTGAATCATGAAAGAATAATCCCTTTTAATTTTATTAAAAACAGACTGAGGTATCCCCTCCTCCTTATTTATGTGATACTTGTCTTAATGTTTAAATGCGTTCAGACCAATCTAATGCTGCCCCTGCTTCCAAAGGTATTATTGCTCCTTCTGTTTGTTCATTATAGGAAAGTCCAGCTCAAATCTTTCCTGGCATGAAAAAGAGTTTATTAAGGCTACAGTGTCTGAAATGTTGGCAGTCGTTCTGCCTTTAAGCGTAAAAGGTCAGTACATGATATGCCCTTCTACTAGTAGCTAAATTCCTCTGTCTCATGAGGCTAATGGAGTTTCTGAGGGTGAGGGTTTTTTCAGATGATATGGCTCCGGCCTCTGATCCTGAGCCTGCTTCTTCCTCTTTATTTAAGATTACTCACATTTGTTATTTATTAAAGGAGCTTTTTGCTTCAGTTTTAGATGTTTCTGAATAGGAGTCTACCAGTCGTTTAGATTTTTATTATAAACCTACTTCGGATACTTCTGAGGTTTTTCTAATGACTGATGATGTGGCTGTGATTATTTTTAAAGAATTATCTAAAACTGGTAGTTCATTTAATCCTCCTGCTTTGGGAAGCTGTCCCTAAGGTGAATGGTCATACATCCAAAGCACTCCAGCCGCCAGAAGAAATCTTTATTTAAAAGACCTTTATTTTCATTAGTTGGGTCCAATAGTTTATAGAAAAAAATGGAAAAGGCGGCACTCCAACGATCCTTATGAATAAAAATATGAAAATTTATTGAAAAAACAATTAAAAACTTGCACAATGCAACAATTACATGGAGAGGAGGAGGAGAAGTCCTGACATGTTTCGTGCCGTGGGCACTTACTCATAGGATTATATAACATCAACACATTAAAATCAAATTTATACAATACAAATGCATATTAATGACAAAAAAATATTACTACAAATCGTTTAGTTCATATTGCTATTTGATTGTGAGCCCAAATAAAATCCAAAAAGATGTTATAAACACATAATTACATAAATCTGTTATATATTAGCCTAAATATGGAAATGTGGCTGTGATAACAAGAGAACGCAGATATAAGAGGAATATATATATATATATATATATATATATATATATATATATATATATATATATATATATATATATATATATATATATATATATATATATAATGATTCAAACCATATTTATATGTTTTATCAAAGGGGGTATATTGTACAAATTAATCATCTTCACTGTGTATAATGAATCTGGGACTAATATATGGACCATAAGCTTATTAAAAAGGTGTTTAAAATTAACATGGTCAAGAATAAAAAAAAAATACCTTTTATATAAATAATTATAGGAGCCCATTAAGTAAATGTACAATGGAAGGCATAATAATAATGTGGATAAATATGTTTAGGTTTATACTATCAGGTAATCTAATATCCAATACAGTATTCATAACTATTTATGTAGTGCCTGTTTATCTTTACCAATAGTTTCCAGAAACAACGTTTCGAACCTACAATAGGCTCTTAGTCATGACATACATGACGTGCATGACTAAGAGCCTATTGTAGGTTCAAAACATTGTTCTTGTAAACTTTTGGACCCAACGAAAATAAAGGTCTTTTAAATAAAGATTTCTTCTGGTGACTGGAGTGCTTTGGATGTATGACTATTTGGATTGACCAGATTTGGCAAATCTTACTCCGTGCCCCACAAACAGGTGTGCTGTTCTCCTTCCCTTTTGTTTCCAAGGTGAATGGTGCCATTTCTACTTTGGCTAAATGTACTACTATCCTTCTGGAGGATAGCACTTCTTTTAAAGATCCTTTGGATAGGCCTATTTGCATGAAGGTTATCTTTTCAGACCAGCTATTGCTGATGTTTCTGCTGCTGCTTCCATTTTGTTGGATAGTCTTTCTGATCAGATTTCTGAGGATTATGACAGTAAAGATTTTCTTAACCTTTTTAATGTTTGCTTAAATGTGCTAATTCCTTTTATTGGAGATGCTATTTTGGGTATCATTAGGATTAATGCTTAAAGCATGTCCTTTCTAGACGACCTTATGGTTAAAATCATGGTCTGCTGATGCAGTTTCTAAGTACAGACTCTTGAATGTCTTTTCAAGGAAAGAAATTGTTTGGTCTAGATTCCATTATTTCCACCGTTACTAGTGATAAGAAATCTAGGGGTAAATTCTAATCATTTTCAAATTTCATCCTTTCATCAAAGTAAGGAGCAAAAATCTGATTACTGCACAACTAAGCAAGGTTCATCAGGTTGGAAACCAAGCTCTAATTGGGACAGACCTAAGCAGGCCAAAAAAGTCTACTCCTGCTCCCAAGTCCGCATGAGGGTGCAGCCCCCAATCCAGATTCTCTGGTAAGGGGCGTGTTTAGTCTCTTTCAGGAGGCATGGTTTCAGGAAGGTTTCAGATTCTTGGGCTCTGAATATCATTTCTTTCATGTAATTAGCAAGAGTCCATGAGCTAGTGATGTATGGGATATACATTCCTACCAGGAGGGGCAAAGTTTCCCAAACCTTAAAATGCCTATAAATACACCGCTCACCACACCCACAATTCAGTTTTACAAACTTTGCCTCCCGTGGAGGTGGTGAAGTAAGTTTGTGCTAGATTCTTCGTTGATATGCGCTCCGCAGCAGGCTGGAGTCCGGTTTTCCTCTCAGCGTGCAGTGAATGTCAGAGGGATGTGAAGAGAGTATTGCCTATTTGAATTCAATGATTTCCTTCTACGGGGTCTATTTCATAGGTTCTCTGTTATCGGTCGTAGAAATTAATCTCTTACCTCCCTTTTCAGATCGACGATATACTCTTATATATACCATTACCTCTACTGATTCTCGTTTCAGTACTGGTTTGGCTTTCTACTATATGTAGATGAGTGTCCTGGGGTAAGTAAGTCTTATTTTCTGTGACACTCTAAGCTATGGTTGGGCACTTTTATATAAAGTTCTAAATATATGTGTTTAAACATTTATTTGCCTTGATTCAGGATGTTCAATATTCCTTATTTCAGACAGTCAGTTTCATTATTTGGGATAATGCATTTGAATTTTAAATTTTTCTTACCTTTAAAAATTTGACTTTTTTTCCTGTGGGCTGTTAGGCTCGCGGGGGCTGAAAATGCTTCATTTTATTGCGTCATTCTTGGCGCGGACTTTTTTGGCGCAAAAAATTTCTTATTCATTTCTGGAGTCATACTTGTCACCGGAAGTTGTTTGTATGTGCGTCATTTTTTTGACGTTTTTTTTTGCACCAAAGATGTCGACGTTACCGGATGTGGCGTCATTTTTGGCGCCAAAGCATTTAGGCGCCAAATAGTGTGGGCGTCTTTTTTGGCGCTAAAAAATATGGGCGTCACTATTGTCTCCACATTATTTAAGTCTCATTGTTTATTTGCTTCTGGTTGCTAGAAGCTTGTTCATTGGCATTTTTTCCCATTCCTGAAACTGTCATTTAAGGAATTTTGATAGATTTTGCTTTATATGTTGTTTTTTCTATTACATATTGCAAGATGTCTCAGATTGACCCTGGATCAAAAGCTACTTCTGGAAAAACGCTTGACTGAGTTCAGTCCTACCAAAGCTAAGTTCATTTATTTTAAATGTTATGAATGTTTATCTTTAGCTATGGTTTGTAATAAGTTATTATGATAAACTTTTACATGCAGAATCCATTAGTATTTATGCTTTATATATTGCCATTCTTTTTACATCTTATGTACAAGAAATATTTAGAAGATTTTTAAGAAATATTTTTCTGATTCTATTTTAAAGGCTTTGTCTGACATCGTGCCTTCTAAATAAAAATGTTTAGGTCTTTTTCACTTCTTTTTTAATTATTGAAGTTTCAAATGACCAACAACATACTGATTTATCCTTCTCTGATGATGTTTTTTTCTCATTCAGAATTTTCTTCATCAGATATTGACACTAACAAATCTACTTTTTTATTATTTTTTTATTAAAGTATATTTGTTCTTTGTTGAAAAGGTGTTGTTTATTTTGGATATTAATGTAACTAGTTCTTTTTCAAGACTAGCTAACACTATTTCTGCTTTTTTATTCTTCTGTGTTTTCAGAGGTTTTCTTTCCAATTCCTCATACTAGGGAATGGAATAGGCTGAGATTTTTCTTTTATTCCTTCTTCAAAGGTTTTAAACTATATTCTTTGCCAGCAGTTAAATTCAATTTAGAGGGTTCTCCAATTTATTGGGGCTATCTCTACTCCTACTAATTATGCTATTGTTTCTATAGCAAAATAGTATTTATTTTCCTTTAGATGGTTGTATCTTATTTATGGAAAATTATTTAGTTTCAGGTACTTTTCTTGGTCCTGTGATTTATTTGGGTGTTGCAATTGCTTCATTTTGTTCTGTTTACTTTAAGATCAAGTATCAGATTATGATTTATTTTAGCATTGTTAAGGGACAACATTTACTAGACTAGGTGCTGTTGCATTTGTCTTGTTGTTTTGAATTTTTTGATTATGCAAGTCCACTGTATTGACTGGTCCTTTAACTGGACTATCATGCTAATAATTTCATTTGTGTCTTCATTTTATTGAATATTTTCGCAAATGAGGGTTAATCTATGTCTTTAGCTATGTTTAGCTAGAAGAATTTTGTGATTTTTAAAAATCCATATTTCTTTTGTTCTAAGATAATCAATTATTTGTTTTATAATTGGATTCAATTCTTAACTGTTACTCTGGGCTTCAAGATTGAGTTCTAAGACTAAAACTTTAAGCTTATACTAGTTTGGTTGTTCTTATTAAGGAACGAATTCCTGAATTCTTTCCCAAGTAACATGTTTTTAAATTGGAAATTTTTCAGTTCGAAATCAGCTCCCTAAAATTGCAATGTACGTGCCGTATTCCAGCTTGGCTGGCAAGGGGCAGGTTAAGACTTCTTTGAAATGTATTTCTATTCGGTCCAAATTTCTTTGATTTTATTCCAGTAAGGCTAACACTTTCTTTAAGTGTGTTTCGGTCCTATATATTTTGGGTACCGTTGAAGCATGGCTGGGCACCCATGGGGTTCAAGCGCTGCTCAGACCTGGAATCTTCTGGGGTATTTCTTCCAGTTCCATTTTTAGGAACTGGGTTTTGGAGTTTTATTCAAACTATTCTGCCTTTTTTGGTCAATGATAGCATTATTTGTTTTCATTAGATACAATAAATGCATATTTTCATTTTTCTGTTTTCATTCAGATTATTTTCTGAGGATGCGGAATCTCATATGATTCACTTTGCTCTTCAGGACATAGTTAGAGGATCTTTTTTTCAAAAGCTCTTGATTCCTCACACAAGGGTCACCTTTTTTAGGTTTCCAGATAGTTTGTGTCACTGTCTTTGTTTCTATCAGACAAGGGACAATTTTATTGTGTTCCGTTTGTCGGTACCTTTAGTCTCTATTATTTCCTTCAGTTGCTATATATGCATAGAAGTTTTAGGTCTTATGGCCACAGCATTGGATTTAATTCCCTTTGCTCATTTTCAATAGAAAGAACCTTTCCAGTCTTTTATGCTGAATTATGGTGCAGGGTTTCTAGGATTTCGCATTTTAAATCTTCGAATCCTAATATTTATCTCTTGATTTGGTGGTTAAGATCACCATCATTTAGTTCTACAGGTCTCTTCGTTTCTTTCAACCTGGACCATGATCTCTACAGATGTGAGTCTTTTTGGTTGGGAGGCTGTCTGTGGATCTCTGTCAGCACAAGGGGTTTGGAAATCTCAGGCGGCGAGATTACCATTTGTTATTTTAGAACTCTGTGTTTTCTCAGAGTTTTTTCAGTTAGTTTCTTTTTGAAGAAGAGACGTTTAATGTTTTTCAGACAATATCACTACTATGGTGTATGTCAATCATCAGAGTAGGACTATCAGTCCTTAGGATGTGACAGAAGTGTCTCGGATATTAGCTTGGGCTAAATCCAGCTCCTATCTAAATTCTGTGGGGTTTTTTCCCAGGTATAGATATTTGGGAAGCGGATTATCTCTGTTAATCAAGCTTTTCTTCTGGGAGAATGGTCTCTCTTACCCAGATATGTTTTTCGTCTCATCTGAATAAAGAACTTCCCAGGGGCCTATTAAGGTCCGGGAATCTTCAGGCGGAAGTAGTGTATGCATTGACATTTCTTTGGAATTATCTATTTGTCTATTTCTTTCCGCCTCTAGTTCTTCTTCCAAAATTCTTATGGAGTATTTGTTTGTTATGCTGGTAGCTCCAGCATGGCCTCTCAGGTTTTGCTATACGAATCTCATTCGGATGGCCAGTTGCCAACGTTGGACACCAACGTTTAAACCAGACCTTTTCTTTCTCAAGGCCATTTTTTTCCATCAGGATCTCAAATCATTACATTTGAAGGGATGGAGATTGAACGCTTGGTTTTTTAGTCATAGAGGTTTTTTCTGACTCATTGATTAATGCTATGTTTCAGGCTCATAAATCTGTCTCTAGAATTCTTTTAAAATTCATAGACTTTTATTATTTTTTCAGGTTGGTTTGGATAAGGTTTTGTCTTCGATTCTTTGTTAGGACAAATCTCTACTCTTTCTGTTCTTTTTTCACAGAAAGATTGCTAATCTTGATAATCAATGTGTTGTACAGGCTTTGGTCCATATCAAGCCTGTCATTAATTCAATCTCTCCTCTTTGGAGTCTCAATTTGGTGCTGAGGGCTTTACAGGCTCCTCCGTTTGAAACTATGCATTTTCTGAACGTTAAATTACTTTCTTGGAAAATTGTTCTTTTTGGTTATTTCTTCTACTAGAAGAGTTTTTGAGTTATCTGCTCTTTTTTGTGAATATCCTTTTCTGATTTTTCATCTGGATAAGGCAGTGTTACTTCCTGATATTCATCATTTTGTTCAGGTTTTGATTCGTATCAAACCTGTCATTAAGCCAATTTCTCCTCCTTGGAGTCTTAATTGGGTTCTGAAGGTTTTTCAGGCTCTTCTATTTTGAGCATATGCTTGCTCTGGACATTAATTACTTTCATGGAAAGTATTGTTCTTTTTGGACTTCTCTTCAGCTAGAACAGTTTTTGAATTATCTGTTCTTTCTTGTGAATCTCCTTGTTCTGATTTTTCATCAGGATTAGGTGTTTTTTTGCTGTCCTCATTTCAATTTTCGCCTAAGTTGTGAATTCTAACAACATTAGTGGAGGAATTATTGTCTTTTCCTTGTGTCCTAATCCTAAGAATTCTTTGGTAAGATTCTTACATTCTTTAGGATGTGGTAAGAGTTTTGAAATATGTTGAAGCTACTCAGATTTCAGTCAGACTTCTAGTCTATTTGTTATCTTTTCTGGTTTTTAGAAGGTCAGAAGGCTTCTGCCTTTTCTTTGGCATCTTGGTTAAGCTTTTGATTCATCATGCTTATTTGGAGTCGGATTATTCCCTGTCTCAGAGGATTACGGCTCATTCTACTAGGTCAGTTTCTACTTCCTGGGCTTTTTAAGAATGAAGCTTCTGTTGATCAAATTTGCAAAGCAATGACTTGGTCTTCTTTGCATACTTTTACTAAATTCTACCATTTTGATGTTTTCTCTTCTTTAGAAGCAGTTTTTGGTAGAATAGTACTTCAGGCAGCTGTTTCAGTTTGATTCTTCTGCTTATAATTCCATTTTTTTATCATTATTAAAATTGAAACTTTTGATTTGGGTAGTGGATTAATTTTTCAGCAGAATTGGCTGTCTTTATTTTATCCCTCCCTCTCTAGTGACTCTTGCGTGGAAGTTCCACATCTTGGGTATTTATATCCCATACGTCACTAGCTCATGGACTCTTGCTAATTACATGAAAGAAAACATAATTTCTCTTGTTAAGTGTATCCAGTCCACGGATCATCCATTACTTATGGGATATTCTCCTTCCCAACAGGAAGTTGGAAGAGGATCACCCAAGCAGAGCTGCTATATAGCTCCTCCCCACACATGTCATACCCAGTCATTCTCTTGCAACTCTCAACATAGCTGGAGGTCGGGAGAGGACTGTGGTGTTTTATACTTAGTTTATTTCTTCAATCAAAAGTTTATTTTTAAATGGCACCGGAGTGTGCTGTTTATCTCAGGCAGTATTTGGAAGAAGAATCTGCCTGCGTTTTTCTATGATCTTAGCAGAAGTAACTAAGATCCATTTGCTGTTCTCATACATTCTGAGGAGTGAGGTACTTCAGAGGGGGAATGGCGTGCAGTTTTGCCTGCAAATAAGGTATGTGCAGTAAAATATTTTTCTAAGGAATGGAATTGACTAAGAAAATACTGCTGATACCGAAGTAATGTAAGTAAAGCCTTGAATGCAGTGATAGCGACTGGTATAAGGCTTATTAATAGAGATACATACTCTCATAAAAATGTGTTTTAAAACGTTTGCTGGCATGTTTAATCGTTTTTTAATGTACATTGGTGATAAAACTGTAATGTTAGTATAGCCTTAAATGCAGTGAAAGCGACTGGTATCAGGCTGATTAATAGAGATACATACTCTTATAAAAATGTGTTTTAAAACGTTTGCTGGCATGTTTAATCGTTTTTTGACATATGTTTGGTGAGAAAACTTATTGGGGCCTAATTTTTCCACATGGCTGGCTTAAATTCTGCATAGAAACAGTTAACTGAGGCTTCCCACTGTTGTAATGTGAGTGGGAGGGACCTAATTTAGCGCTTTTTTGCGCAGTTAAAATTAAAAAAATGAATCATCCAGATTCCCTCAGCAGTCCCATGATTACTACAGGACATCTCTAAAGGGCTAAAAAGACTTCCAAAATAGTTTATAGGGGAAGGTATTCCACAGCTCAGCTGTGGCAGTTTTGTTGTGTCTGTTTAAAAACGTCTGTCGTTTTTTTTTTTTTTTTTATCTGTTTTTTTGCATTAAGGGGTTAATCATCCATTTGCAAGTGGGTGCAATGCTCTGTTGCCTTATTACATATACTGTAAAAAATTTGTTTGATTTACTGCCTTTTTACACTGTTTTTCAAATTTTGACAAAATGTATTTCTCTTAAAGGCACAGTAACGTTTTTTATATTTGCTTGTTAACCTGATTTAAAGTGTTTTCCAAGCTTACTAGTCTCATTATTAGTCTGTTCTAACATGTGTGACATAGAGGAAGCTCTGTGTTCATTATGTTTAAAGCCATGGTGGAACCCCATCTTAGAATGTGTACCAGATGTACTGATTTCATGTTAAACAATAAAGATCATTTTTTGTCTTTAAAAACATTATCACCAGAGGATTCTAATCGAGGGGGAAGTTATGCTGACTAACTCTCCCCACGTGTCAGATCCTTCGACTCCCGCTTCAGGGACTCACGCTCAAATGGCGCCAAGTACATAAAGGGCGCCCATAGCGTTTATTTTCAAGACATGGCAAAGGTTGTGAATAATACACTGGCAGCGGTATTAGTCAGACTACCTGAAATTAAAGGAAAGCAAGATTGCTCTGGGGATAGTTACAGAGCATACAGACGCTTTAAGAACCATGTCTGATACTGCTTCATAATATGCAGAAGCTGGGGAGCTTCGGTCTGTGGGTGATATTTTTGACTTAGGGAAGATGATTTAACCTGATTCTGATATTTCTACATTTAAAATTTATGCTTGAGAACCTCCACTTGTTGCTCAGGGAGGTTTTAGCTGCTCTGATTGACTGTGTACAATCGCAGTGCCAGAGAAATTGTGTAGACTGGATAAATACTATGCAGTGCCGGTGTGTACTGATGTTTTTCCAATACCTAAAGAGGTTTACTAAAATTATTAATTAGGAATGGGATAGACCAGGTGTGCCGTTCTCTTCCCCTCCTATTTTTAGGAAAATGTTTCTAATAGTTGCCGCCACACGGGACTTATGGCAGACAGTTCCTAAGGTGAAGAGAAGAGTTTCTACTCTAGCTAGCGTACCACTTACCCTGTCGAGGACAGTTGTGCTTTTTTAGATCCAATGGATAAAAAATTAGAGGGTTACCTTAGGAAAATGTTTATTCAACAAGGTTTTATCCTGCAGCCCCTTGCATGCATTGCTTTTGTCACTGCTGCTGCGGCGTTCTGGTTTGAGTCTCTGGATGAGGCTTTACAGGTAGAGACTCCATTGGATGAATACTTGACAAGCTTAGAGCACTTAAGCTAGCCAATTCCTTTGTTTCTGATGCCTTGTTTTTTTTGTCTAAACTAACGGCTAAGAATTCTGTTTTTACTATGCTGGTGCGCACAGCGCTATGGCTTATATTATGGTCAGCTGTCGTGACTTTACTAAATAAGCTACTTAACTTCCCTTCAAGGGGCAGACCCTATTCGGCCCTGGTTTGAAGGAGATTATTGCTAATATCATTGGAGGAAAATGTAATGCCCTTCCTCAGGACAGGTCCAAAATCAAGGGCCAAAAAGTCGAATTTTCGTGCCTTTCGAAACTTCAAGGCAGACGTGGCATCAATTTCCTCTAAGGCAAATCAAGAGGGAACTTTTGCTTAGTCCAAGACGGTCTGGTGACAACCGGACCTGGAACAAAGATAAGTAGGCCAAGGGGCCTGCTGCTGCCTCTAAGACAGCATGTAGAACGGCTCCCTATCCGGTAACGGATCCTGTAGGGGGCAGACTTTCATTTTTCGCGTGGGCGAGAGAGAGAGAGGCCCAGGATCCCTGGGTATTGGAAATTATATCCCAGAGATATCTTCTGGATTTCAAAGCTTTTCCCCCCCAAAAAAGGGGAGATTTCCCCTTTCACAATTATCTGCAAACCGGATAAAGAAAGAGGCATTCTTACACTGTGTACGAGACCCATCCGATTCCAGGGGAGGAACAGAGATATAATTTTTACTCAAATCTGTTTATGGTTCCCAAGGAGAGGGAACCTTCAGATCTATTTTGGATCTAAAGATCTTAAACCAATTCCTTTAGATTCTATCATTTAAGTTAAAAACTATTCGTACCATTTTAACTATGATCCAGGAGAGTCAATAGAGGACTACAATGGATTTGAAGGATGCTTATCCTCACATTACGATGCATAAAGATCACCATCGTTTTTCATGTTTGCCTTTCTAGACAGGCATTACCAGTTTGTAGCTCTTTCCTTTGGGTTAACTACAGCCCCAAGAATCTTTATGGAGGTTCTGGGGTCGCTTTGGCGGTCCTTAGACCGCGGGGCATAAAAATGGTCCCTTATTTGACGACATCCTGATACAGGCGTCAAACATCCAAGTTGCCAAGTTTCATACGGACGTAGTAATGGCATTTCTGAGATCGCATGGGTGGAAAGTGAACAAGGAAAGAGTTCTCTATCCCCAATCTCAAGGGTTTCCCTCCTAGGGATTCTGATAGATTTTGTAGAAATGAAAATTTACCTGACGGAGTCAAGGTTGTCAAAGTTTCTAAATTTCTGCCGTGTTCTTCATTCCATCCGCACCCTTTGGTGGCTCAGTACATGAATGTAATCGGCTTAATGGTAGCGGCAACTATGCATGCTCAGTCAGAGGAACGGGGATTACACAGATTTGTTCTCCTTTTAAATCTGGACCAAGAGATCAGAGATTCTCTTCTCTGGTGACTATCTTGGGTCCATCTGTCCAAGGGTATGACCTTCCGCAGGTCAGATGGGACAATTGTTACAACAGATGCCAGCCTTTTAGGTTGGGATACAGTCTGGAACTCCCTGAAGGCTCAGGGATAGTGGACTCAGGAGGAGACCCTCCTTCTAATGAATATTCTGGAACTGGGAGCGATATTCCATACTCTTCAGACTTGGCCTCAGTTAGCAACTCTGAGGTACATCATATTTCAGTCGGACAATATCACGACTGTGGCTTACATCAACCATCAAGGGGGAACAGAAGTTCCCTAGCGATGTTAGAAGTCTTAAAATAATTCACTGGACAGAGACTCACTCTTGTCTATCGGCTATACATATCCCAGGTGTTGAGAACTGGGAGACGGATTTTCTAAGTCGTCAGACTTTTCATCCGGGGGAGTGGGAATTCCCTCCGGAGGTGTTTGCACAAAATCAAGCATGAGAGTGCTTTGGAGTTTTTTGACAGAGTCTGCGTGGCCACGCAGGACCTGGTATGCAGATCTGGTGGACATGTCATCCTTTCCACCACGGTCTCTGCTTCTGAGACAGGACCCTCTACCTCAGGGTCCTTTCAACCATCTAAATATAACTAATCTGAGTTGGACTGCCTGGAGACTGAACGTTTGATGTTATCAAAGCATGGCTTCTCCGAGTCAGTCATTGATACCTTAATACAGGCATGAAAGCCTGTCTCTAGGAAAATTTAACATAGATATGGTGTAAATATCTTATTGTTATGAATCCAAGGGTTACTCATGGAGTAAAGTCTGGATTCCCAGGATATTATTTTTTCTCCAAGATGATTTTGAGAAAGGATTGTCAGCTAGTTCCTTAAAAGGACAGATTTCTACTGTCTATTCTTTTGCACAAGCGTCTGGCAGGTATTCTAGACGTTCAGGCTTTTGGTCAGGCTTTGGTTAGAACCAAGCCTGTGTTTAAAACTGTTGCTCCGCCATGGAGCTTAAACCTGGTTCTTAAGGTTCTTCTAGGAGTTCCGTTTGAACTTTTTCATTCCATAGATATCAAACTTTTATCTTGGAAAGTTCTTTCTTGGTAGCTATTTCCTCGGCTCGTAGAGTCTGAGTTATCTGCGTTACAATGTGATTCTCCTTATCTGGTCCTCCGTACGGATAAGGTAGTCCTACGTACCAACCTGGGTTTTTACCTAGGGTGGTATCTAACAAGAATATCACTCAAGAGATTGTTGTTCCGTTCTTGTATCCTAATCCTTCTTCAAAGATGGAACGTCTATTATACAATTTGGACGTGGCTCGTGCTTAAAGTTTTTCTTTCAAGCTACTACAGATTTTCATCAAACATTCACCTTGTTTGTTGTCTATTCTGGACAGAGGAGAGGTCAAAAGACTTTGGCAACCTCTCTGTCCTTTTGGTTAAAAAGCATAATTCATTTAGCTTATGAGACTGCTAGACGGCAGTCTTCTGAAGGGATTACAGCTCATTCTACTAGAGCTGTGGTTTTCACTTGGGCCTTTTTAGAAGGAGGCTTCTGTTGAACAGATTTACGAGACGGAGTCTTGGTCTGCGCTTCATACTTTTTCAAATTTAACAAATTTGATACTATGCTTCTTCGGAGGCTATTTTTGGGAGAAAGGGTTTTTTTCAGGCAGTGGTCACTTCCGTTTAAGTACCTGCCTTGTCCCTCCCATCATCCGTGTACTTTAGCTTTGGTATTGGTATCCCATAAGTAATGGATGATCCGTGGACAGGATACACTTAACAAGAGAAAACATAATTTATGCTTACCTGATAAATTTATTTCTCTTGTAGTGTATCCAGTCCACGGCCCGCCCTGTCCTTTTAAGGCAGGTTTAAATTTTAATTAAACTACAGTTACCACTGCACCCTATGGTTTCTCCTTTTTTGTCTTGTTTCGGTCGAATGACTGGATATGACATGTGAGGGGAGGAGCTATATAGCAGCTCTGCTTGGGTGATCCTCTTGCAACTTCCTGTTGGGAAGGAGAATATCCCATAAGTAATGGATGATCCGTGGACTGGATACACTGCAAGAGAAATAAATTTATCAAGTAAGCATAAATTATGTTTTATGTAAGAACTTACCTGATAAATTAATTTCTTTCATATTAGCAAGAATCCATAAGGCCCACCCTTTTTTGTGGTGGTTATGATTTTTTTGTATAAAGCACAATTATTCCAATTCCTTATTTTTTTGATGCTTTCGCTCTTTTCTTATCACCCCACTTCTTGGCTATTCGTTAAACTGAATTGTGGGTGTGGTGAGGGGTGTATTTATAGGCATTTTAAGGTTTGGGAAACTTTGCCCCTCCTGGTAGGAATGTATATCCCATACGTCACTAGCTCATGGACTCTTGCTAATATGAAAGAAATGAATTTATCAGGTAAGTTCTTACATAAATTATGTTTTTCAAAGGTTATAGGATAGGTTTCAGGGTAAGACCTCCAAGAGGAGGATTTCTTTTGTCAAATGTTCAGAAGAATCATTTAAAGGGATAGTTGTGTCAAAATTTAAACTTCATTATTCAGATTGAGCACACAATTTTAAATAACTTTTTCATTCACTTCCATTATCTAAATGTGCACAATCTTCTTATATGCACTCTTGATGAGACACCAGCTCCTACTGGGCATGATATACGTATATGCATTTTGTGATTGGTTAATAGCTGTCACCTGATGGATTAGGAAGGAAAATTTAACTAGCTTTGACATTTACCATAATAAAATCTACTACTCATTTGAAATTTAATCTAAGTGCTTTTGCATTGTATCTGTGTTATGCATTTATAGATTATGCAGTTCTACTGTATTAAGTGGTCCTTTAAAAGCTCAAGCTTTTCTTCAATCAGTCCTGGATCTGGAATCCATCATTGTAATAGTTTCTGTTCCTCTGCTGTAACAGGCAAAGGGATTTCATTCAAATCTTTGTTTCTTTCATGTAATTGGCAAGAGCTAGTGACGTATGGGATATACAATCCTACCAGGAGGGGCAAAGTTTCCCAAACCTCAAAATGCCAATAAATATGCCCCTCACCACACCCACAATTCAGTTTTACAAACTTTGCCTCCTATGGAGGTGGTGAAGTAAGTTTGTGCTTGATTTCTATGATTTCTTCTATGATAAGCGCTTCTAAGCATTTTGAAGCCCAGTTCCTCTTAGAGTACAGTGTTTGTCAGAGGGATGTGAAGGGAGTATCGCCTGTTGATTTTATGGTTTTCCTCGTGGGATATCTTTTCAAGGGTTCTCTGTTATCGGTCGTAGGGATTCATTTTATGTTTTTTAAGAAGGAGGGAACATTAAGACCAGTTTTGGCTCTAAAGGCTCTAAACAAGTTTGTCAGTTCCAACTCTCAAAATTATCTTTCTTGTGATTCTTCTTATTTGATTTTTCATCAAGATAAGCAAGTTTTAAGAACCAAATTTAATTTTCTTCCTAAAGTTGTGTCCCTGGATAATCTAAGTAAGGAAACTGTTGTCCCTTCTTTGTGTCGTTATAAGAATTTTTTAGCAAGACTTCTTCACAATCTGGATGTGGTTAGAGCCTTGAAGTATTATGTTGTCAAACCCCTCCTTATCTGATTACTGCTCATTCTACTAGATCAGTAGCTACTTCTAGAGCTTTAAAGAATGAAGCTTCTGTTAACCTAATTTGCAAGGCAGCTACTTGGTCTTTATTGCATACTTTCACTAAAGTCTACCATTTTGATGTTTTCTCTTCTTCTGAGGCAGCTTTTGAAAGGAAGGTTTCATTGTAGTTTGCCTGTTGGTTGTTAAGTACATACAAAAAAAATATAATTAAATATATGCACTTTCTTTTAGGGTTGTGGATTTACTTTATTTATTGAAAAAAGACTTTTCTTTTTCGACCCTATCTTTTTATACCTCGTGGACTCTTGCCACCTTTATTTTTTTATTACATCTTTTTTTCCTGGCTCCTATATTAGCTCTTTATTTATTTTCCTACTTTTTTGTTTGGCTATATGTCAGACTAACTACCATAGAGGTGGGAGGGGTTATATAGAGCTCTTGGGGTTTGGGAATCTGTCTCCTCCTAGTGGCAAGGAAGAAAATTCCCAGGAGTAATGGATCCATTATGAAAGAAATTAATTTAGCGGGTAAGCATAAATTATGTTTTTTTATTTTTTTTTTATTTATGCATAAGTTGCCTTTGTAAGTTAAGCTTCAAGACTTTGGGACTTGTGGCGTTATTTGTATCTTGAGGACTATAGAAGATTCTCTTTTCTTGTGCCACCTTGGTTTCTTTAAAATGTAGTTTATTCTGATGTTTTGGTGTTGATAGATGGATGTGTTTAAGTGCTTCGCTAATGCTGGAAAACATCAGCACCAATTTAAATTCATAATATGGGATCTTCAGTATACTATCCTTTGTTAACTTGCATTAAATCTGCATAATGTTTTATAATTGCGCATTATTGTCAATATTCTAAAATGTAGTTAAAATTATATTCAATTTCTAATGCTGGTTTTTATAACTTAATGTTTGACTATGTGTTAAGAAGATTGACCTTTATCATTGTAGCCCTTTTATAAGACTTTACAGTTGGAAGCTGAGTAGTTAGGGCACATTCTGCTTTCTCAGACCTAGACTTTTGTGGAAAGTACCCCTTTAGACATAAAGTTGTTTCCTATGTACCCCAACTGTAGCACATGAGCAAAAATGGAAATCATGTGTATCACTTTACTTCATTAATATATCTGTTGCAAGCTTGTGAAATCAACACTGGAATTTAAGATTTGGCAATATTACAAAAGAGAATAATAAACACATAAAACGGATATATAGTCCATTGATATTAATAATTATATGCAATTAATGTGCTTCTTATATTTTTAAAAAGGAAAATTCAATTATTTTCTGCATGATAAAGAAAGTAATATTAATTGTACCATCTTTATATTATTAACCATTTTATACACAGTTTCTGTCGCATTTTACTGTGGCACACTTCAGTATGATGCACTTTACCTATTTCAGAGTGGCAGATTTATCTGCGACTTGTCTCAACGAGAATCTAAGGTTTTACAATTTTGAGATGATTTGGCGATTGAACAGTCATCCAACCTAGGCAGGGAAACGCTCACACTCTGCCCTGTTACGAGTGCTCAAGGGTGGAAATGAGAAACATGGCTTTCTTTGATTATTAAGACCAATACCTGGAGTACACCTTGCCAATGCCCTACGTACCTCCAGGGGTACACTTACCACAGGTTGAGAAACTAGGGTGTAAACCAAATCGGCTCAAATAACAAGTAAAAAGAAAATAAATTGTTGACGTTTTGAGGAAATCCCACATCACAAAATGCATCTGATTTTTTTTTTTTTCTTCTTACTGTGGAAATCAACTGCCAATACTGAAGATGTTCTCTTAAGAGGAATTTAGATTAACACCAGTTAAAAATATTATTATTTTTTTTCCCACTTTTATATCTAGTCTGTTTTCAGGTCTCATGTTCATCTTTCTCCTGTTAAGTGTAGTCAGTCCACGGGTCATCATTACTTATGGGATATTAACTCCTCCCCAACAGGAAGTGCAAGAGGATCACCCAAGCAGAGCTGCTATATAGCTCCTCCCCTCTACGTCACACCCAGTCATTCTCTTGCACCCAACTAATAGATAGGATGTGTGAGAGGACTGTGGTGACACCGGAGTGTGTTGTTTCCTTCTCAGGCAGAATTTGAAGAAGAATCTACCTGAGTTTTTGTATATGATCTTAGCGGACGTAACTAAGATCCGTTTGCTGTTCTCGGCCATTCTGAGGAGTAAGGTAACTTCAGATCAGGGGACAGCGGGCAGGTTCACCTGCAAAGAGGTATGTTGCAGTATATTATTTTCTATGGAATGGAATTGACTTTGAAAATACTGCTAATACCGATATAATGTAAGTACAGCCTTAAATGCAGTAGTAGCAACTGGTATCAGGCTGACATGTATATATGTTAACACTTAAGTATTTCTGGGGAATGGCACTTCACTGGGAAAATACTGTATGCATATATCTTTTAGCCTAACTTGCAGTGGGAGCGACTAGCAGCAGGCTTTTTAAAGACATTTCATATATTTGATTTTAAACGTTTGCTAGCATGTTAAATCGTTTAATTATCTGAGGTACTTGGTGAAAATTGTTTGGGGCTTTATTTTCCACATGGCTGTCGTTGTTTTAAATTAAAACAGTTTACTGAGCTCCCCTCACTGTTGTAGTGTGAGTGGGAGGGGCCTATTTTGGCGCTTTTACTACGCATCAGAAATTCAGTCACAGTCTGTCTTTTTCTCCCTGCATGATCCAGGACGTCTCCACAGAGCTCAGGGGTCTTCAAAACTAGTTTTGAGGGAGGTAATCACTCACAGCAGACCTGTGAGACTGTGCTTGACTGTGATAAAAACGTTTATATTGTCAATTGTTATACGTTTTTTTCTGATATTAAGGGTTAAATCCTTTGCTAATTTTTGTTTATATAACTAATCCGGTTCATTGTTATTCAACTGTGACAGTTTTTGTGTGCTTCTTAAAGGCACAGTAACGTTTTTACATATTGCTTGTAAATTTAGTTGAAAAGTATTTCCAAGCTTGCTAGTCTAATTGCTAGTTTGTTTAAACATGTCTGACTCAGAGGAAACTCTTTGTGCAATATGTTCAAAAGCCGAGGTGGAGCCCAATAGAAATTTATGTACTAATTGCATTGATGCTACTTTAAATAAAAGTCAATCTGTACATGTTAAGCAACATTCACCAGACAACGAGAGGGAAGTTATGCCGACTAACTTGCCTCACGTGTCAGTACCTGCATCTCCCGCTCAGGAGGTGCGTGATATTGTAACGCCAAGTACATCAGGGCGGCCATTACAAATCACTTTACAAGACATGGCTAATGTTATGACTGAAGTTTTGTCTAAATTACCAGAACTTAGAGGTAAACGAGATCACTCTGGGATGAGAACAGAGTATACTGATAATGCTAGGGCCATGTCTGATACTGCGTCACAATATGCAGAGCATGAGGACGGAGAGCTTCATTCTGCGGGTGACGGATCTGATCCAAATAAATTGGATTCAGACATTTCAAATTTTAAGTTTAAGCTGGAAAACCTCCGTGTGTTTCTAGGGGAGGTGTTAGCGGCTCTGAATGATTGTAACACAGTTGCAATCCCAGAGAAAATGTGTAGGTTGGATAAATATTTTGCGGTACCGACGAGTACTGACGTTTTTCCTATACCTAAGAGACTTACTGAAATTATTACTAAGGAGTGGGACAGACCCGGTGTGCCTTTCTCACCCCCTCCTATATTCAGAAAAATGTTTCCAATAGACGCCACCACACGGGACTTATGGCAAACGGTCCCTAAGGTGGAGGGAGCAGTTTCTACTTTAGCTAAGCGTACCACTATCCCGGTGGAGAATAGCTGTGCTTTTTCAGATCCAATGGATAAAAAGTTAGAGGGTTACCTTAAGAGAATGTTTGTTCAACAAGGTTTTATATTACAACCCCTTGCATGCATTGCGCCTGTCACGGCTGCGGCTGCATTTTGGTTTGAGTCTCTGGAAGACACCCTTGACTCAGCGACATTAGATGAGATTTCACTTAAGCTTAAAACCCTTAAGCTAGCTAATTCATTTATTTCTGATGCCGTAGTACATTTAACTAAACTTACGGCTAAGAATTCCGGATTCGCCATTCAGGCACGCAGAGCGCTGTGGCTAAAATCCTGGTCAGCTGATGTAACTTCTAAATCGAAATTACTTAACATACCTTTCAAGGGGCAGACTTTATTCGGGCCCGGTTTGAAAGAAATTATCGCTGATATTACGGAAGGTAAAGGCCATGCCCTGCCTCAAGACAGAGCCAAACCTAGGGCTAGACAGTCTAATTTTCGTGCCTTTCGTAACTTCAAGGCAGGAGCAGCATCAACTTCCTCTGCTCCAAAACAGGAAGGAGCTGTTGCTCGCTACAGACAAGGCTGGAAACCTAACCAGACCTGGAACAAGGGCAAGCAGGCCAGAAAACCTGCTGCTGCCCCTAAGACAGCATGAAGTGAGGGCCCCCGATCCGGAAGCGGATCTAGTGGGGGGCAGACTCTCTCTCTTCGCCCAGGCTTGGGCAAGAGATGTCCAGGATCCCTGGGCGTTGGAGATCATATCTCAGGGATATCTTCTGGACTTCAAAGCTTCTCCTCCACAAGGGAGATTTCACCTTTCAAGGTTGTCAACAAACCAGATAAAGAAAGAGGCGTTTCTACGCTGTGTACAAGACCTTTTACTAATGGGAGTGATCCACCCAGTTCCGCGGTTGGAACACGGACAAGGGTTTTACTCAAATCTGTTTGTGGTTCCCAAAAAAGAGGGAACCTTCAGACCAATATTGGATTTAAAGATCCTAAACAAATTCCTAAGAGTTCCATCGTTCAAGATGGAAACTATTCGGACAATCTTACCCATGATCCAAAGAGGTCAGTACATGACCACAGTGGATTTAAAGGATGCCTACCTTCACATACCGATTCACAGAGAACATTACCGGTATCTAAGGTTTGCCTTCCTAGACAGGCATTACCAGTTTGTAGCTCTTCCCTTCGGGTTGGCTACGGCTCCAAGAATCTTTACAAAGGTTTTGGGCTCTCTTCTGGCGGTACTAAGACCGCGAGGAATTTCGGTAGCTCCGTACCTAGACGACATTCTGATACAAGCGTCAAGCTTTCAAACTGCCAAGTCTCATACAGAGTTAGTACTGGCTTTTCTAAGGTCGCATGGGTGGAAAGTGAACGAGGAGAAGAGTTCTCTCTTACCACTCACAAGAGTTCCCTTCTTGGGGACTCTTATAGATTCTGTAGAAATGAAAATTTACCTGACAGAGGACAGGTTAACAAAGCTTCTAAATGCTTGCCGTGTCCTTCATTCCATTCAACACCCGTCAGTGGCTCAATGCATAGAGGTAATCGGCTTAATGGTAGCGGCAATGGACATAGTTCCTTTTACACGCCTGCACCTCAGACCGCTGCAATTGTGCATGCTAAGTCAGTGGAATGGGGATTACTCAGATTTGTCCCCTACGCTGAATCTGGATCAGGAGACCAGAGATTCTCTTCTATGGTGGCTTTCTCGGCCGCATCTGTCCAGGGGGATGCCCTTCAGCAGACCAGACTGGACAATTGTAACTACAGACGCCAGCCTTCTAGGTTGGGGCGCTGTCTGGAATTCCCTGAAGGCTCAGGGATCATGGACTCAAGAGGAGAGTCTCCTTCCAATAAACATTCTGGAATTGAGCGCAGTTCTCAATGCCCTACTGGCTTGGCCTCAGTTAGCAACTCTGAGGTTTATCAGGTTTCAGTCGGACAACATCACGACTGTGGCTTACATCAACCATCAGGGAGGGACAAGAAGTTCCCTAGCGATGATGGAAGTATCAAAGATAATTCGTTGGGCAGAGTCTCACTCTTGCCACCTGTCAGCGATCCACATCCCAGGAGTGGACAACTGGGAGGCGGATTTCCTAAGTCGCCAGACTTTTCATCCGGGGGAGTGGGAACTTCATCCGGAGGTCTTTGCCCAAATACTTCGACGTTGGGGCAAACCAGATATGGATCTCATGGCGTCTCGCCAGAACGCCAAGCTTCCTCGTTACGGGTCCAGGTCCAGGGACCCGGGAGCGGTCCTGATAGATGCCTTGACAGCACCTTGGACCTTCAGGATGGCTTATGTGTTTCCACCATTCCCGATGCTTCCTCGTTTGATTGCAAGGATCAAACAAGAGAAAGCATCAGTGATTCTAATAGCGCCTGCGTGGCCACGCAGGACCTGGTATGCAGATCTAGTGGACATGTCATTCTGTCCACCTTGGTCTCTGCCTCTGAGACAGGACCTTCTAATTCAGGGTCCTTTCAAACATCAAAACCTAATTTCTCTGAAGCTGACTGCATGGAAATTGAACGCTTAATTTTATCAAAGCGTGGTTTTTCAGAGCCAGTAATTGATACCTTAATACAGGCGAGGAAACCTGTTACCAGGAAAATTTACCATAAGATATGGCGTAAATATTTACACTGGTGCGAATCCAAGGGTTACTCATGGAGTAAGGTTAGGATTCCTAGGATATTGTCTTTTCTACAAGAAGGTTTAGAAAAGGGTTTATCTGCTAGTTCGTTAAAGGGACAGATCTCAGCTCTGTCCATCCTTTTACACAAGAGTCTGTCAGAAGTTCCAGACGTTCAGGCTTTTTGTCAGGCTTTGGCCAGGATTAAGCCTGTGTTTAAATCTGTTGCTCCACCGTGGAGCTTAAACTTAGTTCTTAACGTTTTACAGGGTGTTCCGTTTGAACCCCTTCACTCCATTGATATCAAGCTGTTATCTTGGAAAGTTCTGTTTTTAATGGCTATTTCCTCGGCTCGTAGAGTCTCTGAATTATCAGCCTTACATTGTGATTCTCCGTATCAGATTTTTCATTCAGATAAGGTAGTTCTGCGTACTAAACCTGGGTTCTTACCTAAGGTAGTCACTAACAAGAATATCAATCAAGAGATTGTTGTTCCATCATTGTGTCCTAACCCTTCCTCAAAGAAGGAACGACTTCTGCACAATCTAGATGTAGTCCGTGCCCTGAAATTTTATTTACAGGCAACTAAAGATTTTCAACAAACTTCTTCCCTTTTTGTTGTTTATTCTGGACAGAGGAGAGGTCAAAAAGCATCTGCTATCTCTCTATCCTTTTGGCTTCGTAGCATAATACGTTTAGCCTATGAGACTGCTGGACAGCAACCTCCTGAAAGGATTACAGCTCATTCTACTAGAGCTGTGGCTTCCACTTGGGCCTTTAAGAACGAGGCCTCTGTTGAACAGATTTGCAAGGCTGCAACTTGGTCTTCTCTTCATACTTTTTCCAAATTTTACAAATTTGACACTTTTGCTTCTTCGGAGGCTGTTTTTGGGAGAAAGGTTCTTCAGGCAGTGGTTCCTTCCGTATAGAGATCCTGCCTGTCCCTCCCGTCATCCGTGTACTTAGCTTTGGTATTGGTATCCCATAAGTAATGATGACCCGTGGACTGACTACACTTAACAGGAGAAAACATAATTTATGCTTACCTGATAAATTCCTTTCTCCTGTAGTGTAGTCAGTCCACGGCCCGCCCTGTTTTTTAAGGCAGGTCTAAATTTTTTAATTATACTCCAGTCACCACTGCACCCTATAGTTTCTCCTTTCTCGTTTGGTTCCTGGTCGAATGACTGGGTGTGACGTAGAGGGGAGGAGCTATATAGCAGCTCTGCTTGGGTGATCCTCTTGCACTTCCTGTTGGGGAGGAGTTAATATCCCATAAGTAATGATGACCCGTGGACTGACTACACTACAGGAGAAAGGAATTTATCAGGTAAGCATAAATTATGTTTTCCTGCTAACTCTGCAAATAAGTTCTGCCAGTATACTGTAGTCCTGGAAATACTGTTATGGGTCATTTATGTAGAATGTTGCAAGTGGAATAGAATACTGCGTTTTACTCAAACCCTAGGAAAGAATATGGTTAAATACATTGTACAATAATGAAAGGTGATTATCAATATTAGTCTGTTGTGCACGCTACTCTTTATATTGTATGAGCGAGTCAATTTTCTTGGTCTGTCATAGCATAGTAACTAAATAATAATTAAAAAAATAAAAAACAAAAGTCTCAACACTAGGGGTGGCTATATGTAACGGTTGCAGAGCTACTTTGTATTAAAAATATTCTTTTTAAATTTATGGAATTTCCTTATGTGATACCCTTCAAGCGTCTTTATTGGGGTAATTATAATAAGACTTACCCGTGTATAACAAGGACTGACCCTTTAATAGCAAGTCTCTATTGCAGTATATGAATGCTACTGTTTCTTCTCTGAGATAATAGATTGTTGTGTTTCTCCTAAACAGGAACATTTAGATTCTTGATGTATATTCGCTGCCCATACTACTTTTATGTGGAAAGCTTTAAATATTTTTTTTTCTCTAGGATGATAAACTTCTGTTTGAGCAAGAGGACCTCACATTTCATTCAACAATGGCTGTAAAACTACGACTTGTTGAAAAGGAGATCTTGGAAAAGGCAGTCAGAATTGCATCCCAGAACAGAAAAATGTACAACACATTTTTGGAGAAAGGTGCGCCACTCCCAAAATATGAGGAAAGCAACTTAGCTTTGCTGGAAAACACAGTAGGAGATTCCAAATTCCCTCTCATTATAAAAAACGAAGAGGACAACGAACTAGACGGTGAACTTAAACAAATTCAAGAAGCCATTGCAATCACTGAGATAACTGAAAATGGATATGTAAATGGCAAAGACTCTCTCGTGACCAAATCCGAAATAGAGAATACTCTTACAGATGAAAACAGAAAAGGAATAGAAAATGCCAAAGATATTTCTTCAGAAAACACTGATGAGGCAAAAGTACAATCATGAAATGTTTGACTTTAGAATAAGATTAAACAATCAGAAGTTTATTTGGGTTGGTGTGTTTTCCTTAACATTTTTTGCAGGAAAATTGAGTTGCTGCTTTCTTTTTTTAATGTTTTTTTTTAATTTATTTTTAAGTTCAGATCCTGCAGCATTTATCTTCCAAAAGAAAGGACTGTACTTTTTATTATTTTTATTTTCATTGTTGAGAAATTACCCTGAAGAATTCTGGACTTACTATTTAAATATTTTACCATATGTTTCAAGCCGGTGCAAAGTCTTGAAATGAAAACAAGCACTAAGGAGTGAAAAAGGCTGCTTATTAGAAAATGTAAAAGAAAAGTTTTTTTTTTTTATGTTTTTGCAGGACAAATGTTAGTAAACTTTACATTTTTGTTTGTATATTTTAAGTATTTAGGCGGCTTGGAGTAATTTCTCTAGACGTTTGTTCTAGGTTTTTTCATTTTATTATACAAAATCTAAACCCTTATTTGAAGGCAAGGTAATTTGTCAATTTAATTTAAAATATATAGAAAAATATATATATATATATTTTTTAAGCCTGTCCATAGTATCAACATTGCACCTTTTATCTGTAAGCACGGTCAGTCACTGGGAGTTTGAAAGCATTTGGGTGCACCCAGAAAGCTTTAACCATTCAGTGTTCAGGGGGCTTGCCAAATCCTTTTTGAGAACAGAAAGAATGTTCTGTTTTATGGAAAAGATGAATATAATGCTTCACAGCTCTTTGAGTTTTCACAATAGGTAGAGTTTACAGAGCTACATTTTCAACTAACTAAATCATTAAAAAAAAAAAATTGTCAGTTTCTTTATTTATGATTGTACCTACCTTTTAAATGCAAGTTTTGCTTAGCAAATTATCATGGGTACTTTTCTGAATTTATAAAACTTCCGTAAGGTGATACATTATTTGGTTTTGTACTATTTTGCAAACATTTCTTAGATTAGTGTCTTTTCTCACAAAGTAAAATAACTTTATGCAGAAGAAATGTAATTGATATTTGAAAGCATTTTTTTATATTAAGAATGACAGAAATTTCATATTAAGTAATTAACACAATATTTTAACGTTACAAATTGCCCACCAATATAGCAAATATATAAAAAGTACCAAAAATTGAGAGGAATATGATGAAGCTCAAAATTAAATTTCTCCAACATAGGTGTGTCCGGTCCACGGCGTCATCCTTACTTGTGGGATATTCTCCTCCCCAACAGGAAATGGCAAAGAGCCCAGCAAAGCTGGTCACATGATCCCTCCTAGGCTCCGCCTACCCCAGTCATTCTCTTTGCCGTTGTACAGGCAACATCTCCACGGAGATGGCTTAGAGTTTTTTAGTGTTTAACTGTAGTTTTTATTATTCAATCAAGAGTTTGTTATTTTAAAATAGTGCTGGTATGTACTATTTACTCAGAAACAGAAAAGAGAAGAAGATTTCTGTTTGTATGAGGAAAATGATTTTAGCAACCGTTACTAAAATCCATGGCTGTTCCACACAGGACTGTTGAGAGGAATTAACTTCAGTTGGGGGAACAGTGAGCAGTCTCTTGCTGCTTGAGGTATGACACATTCTAACAAGACGATGTAATGCTGGAAGCTGTCATTTTCCCTATGGGATCCGGTAAGCCATGTTTATTAAGATAGTAAATAAGGGCTTCACAAGGGCTTATTAAGACTGTAGACTTTTTCTGGGCTAAATCGATTCATTATTAACACATATTTAGCCTTGAGGAATCATTTAATCTGGGTATTTTGATAAGATTATATCGGCAGGCACTTTTTTAGACACCTTATTCTTTAGGGGCTTTCCCAAATCATAGGCAGAGCCTCATTTTCGCGCCAGTGTTGCGCACTTGTTTTTGAGAGGCATGACATGCAGTCGCATGTGTGAGGAGCTCTGATACATAGAAAAGACTTTCTGAAGGCGTCATTTGGTATCGTATTCCCCTTTGGGCTTGGTTGGGTCTCAGCAAAGCAGATACCAGGGACTGTAAAGGGGTTAAAGTTAAAAACGGCTCCGGTTCCGTTATTTTAAGGGTTAAAGCTTCCAAATTTGGTGTGCAATACTTTTAAGGCTTTAAGACACTGTGGTGAAATTTTGGTGAATTTTGAACAATTCCTTCATATTTTTTCGCAATTGCAGTAATAAAGTGTGTTCAGTTTAAAATTTAAAGTGACAGTAACGGTTTTATTTTAAAACGTTTTTTGTACTTTGTTATCAAGTTTATGCCTGTTTAACATGTCTGAACTACCAGATAGACTGTGTTCTGAATGTGGGGAAGCCAGAGTTCCTTCTCATTTAAATAAATGTGATTTATGTGACAATGACAATGATGCCCAAGATGATTCCTCAAGTGAGGGGAGTAAGCATGGTACTGCATCATTCCCTCCTTCGTCTACACGAGTCTTGCCCACTCAGGAGGCCCCTAGTACATCTAGCGCGCCAATACTCCTTACTATGCAACAATTAACGGCTGTAATGGATAATTCTGTCAAAAACATTTTAGCCAAAATGCACTCTTATCAGCGTAAGCGCGACTGCTCTGTTTTAGATACTGAAGAGCATGACGACGCTGATAATAATAGTTCTGAAGGGCCCCTAAACCAGTCTGATGGGGCCAGGGAGGTTTTGTCTGAGGGAGAAATTACAGATTCAGGGAACATTTCTCAACAAGCTGAACCTGATGTGATTACGTTTAAATTTAAGTTGGAACATCTCCGCGCTCTGCTTAAGGAGGTATTATCCACTCTGGATGACTGTGACAATTTGGTCATCCCAGAGAAGCTATGTAAAATGGACAAGTTCCTAGAGGTCCCGGGGCTCCCAGAAGCTTTTCCTATACCCAAGCGGGTGGCGGACATTGTAAATAAAGAATGGGAAAGGCCCGGTATTCCTTTCGTCCCTCCCCCCATATTTAAAAAATTGTTTCCTATGGTCGACCCCAGAAAGGACTTATGGCAGACAGTCCCCAAGGTCGAGGGAGCGGTTTCCACTTTAAACAAACGCACCACTATACCCATAGAAGATAGTTGTGCTTTCAAAGATCCTATGGATAAAAAATTAGAAGGTTTACTTAAAAAGATGTTTGTTCAGCAGGGTTACCTTCTACAACCAATTTCATGCATTGTCCCTGTCGCTACAGCCGCATGTTTCTGGTTCGATGAGCTGGTAAAGGCGGTCGATAGTGATTCTCCTCCTTATGTGGAGATTATGGACAGAATCAATGCTCTCAAATTGGCTAATTCTTTCACCCTAGACGCCACTTTGCAATTGGCTAGGTTAGCGGCTAAGAATTCTGGGTTTGCTATTGTGGCGCGCAGAGCGCTTTGGTTGAAATCTTGGTCAGCTGATGCGTCTTCCAAGAACAAGCTACTTAACATTCCTTTCAAGGGGAAAACGCTGTTTGGCCCTGACTTGAAAGAGATTATCTCTGATATCACTGGGGGTAAGGGCCATGCCCTTCCTCAGGATCGGCCTTTCAAGGCCAAAAATAAACCTAATTTTCGTCCCTTTCGTAGAAACGGACCAGCCCAAAGTGCTACGTCCTCTAAGCAAGAGGGTAATACTTCTCAAGCCAAGCAAGCTTGGAGACCAATGCAAGGCTTGAACAAGGGAAAGCAGGCCAAGAAACCTGCCACTGCTACCAAGACAGCATGAAATGTTGGCCCCCGATCCGGGACCGGATCTGGTGGGGGGCAGACTCTCTCTCTTCGCTCAGGCTTGGGCAAGAGATGTTCTGGATCCTTGGACACTAGAAATTGTCTCCCAAGGTTATCTTCTGGAATTCAAGGGGCTTCCCCCAAGGGGGAGGTTCCACAGGTCTCAGTTGTCTTCAGGCCACATAAAAAGACAGGCATTCTTACTTTGCGTAGAAGACCTGTTAACAATGGGAGTGATTCATCCTGTTCCATTAGGAGAACAAGGGATGGGGTTCTACTCCAATCTGTTCATAGTTCCCAAAAAAGAGGGAACGTTCAGACCAATCTTAGATCTCAAGATCTTAAACAAGTTTCTCAAGGTTCCATCGTTCAAGATGGAAACCATTCGAACAATTCTTCCTTCCATCCAGGAAGGTCAATTCATGACCACGGTGGATTTAAAGGATGCGTATCTACATATTCCTATCCACAAGGAACATCATCGGTTCCTAAGGTTCGCATTCCTGGACAAGCATTACCAGTTCGTGGCGCTTCCTTTCGGGTTAGCCACTGCTCCAAGGATTTTCACAAAGGTACTAGGGTCCCTTCTAGCTGTGCTAAGACCAAGGGGCATTGCTGTAGTACCTTACTTGGACGACATTCTGATTCAAGCGTCGTCCCTTCCTCAAGCAAAGGCTCACACGGACATCGTCCTGGCCTTTCTCAGATCTCACGGATGGAAAGTGAACGTGGAAAAGAGTTCTCTATCTCCGTCGACAAGGGTTCCCTTCTTGGGAACAATAATAGACTCCTTAGAAATGAGGATTTTTCTGACAGAGGCCAGAAAAACAAGACTTCTAGACTCTTGTCGGATACTTCATTCCGTTCCTCTTCCTTCCATAGCGCAGTGCATGGAAGTGATAGGTTTGATGGTAGCGGCAATGGACATAGTTCCTTTTGCGCGCATTCATCTAAGACCATTACAACTGTGCATGCTCAGTCAGTGGAATGGGGACTATACAGACTTGTCTCCGAGGATACAAGTAAATCAGAGGACCAGAGACTCACTCCGTTGGTGGCTGTCCCTGGACAACCTGTCACTAGGGATGACCTTCCGCAGACCAGAGTGGGTCATTGTCACGACCGACGCCAGTCTGATGGGCTGGGGCGAGGTCTGGGGATCCCTGAAAGCTCAGGGTCTTTGGTCTCGGGAAGAATCTCTTCTACCGGTAAATATTCTGGAACTGAGAGCGATATTCAATGCTCTCAAGGCTTGGCCTCAGCTAGCGAGGGCCAAGTTCATACGGTTTCAATCAGACAACATGACAACTGTTGCGTACATCAACCATCAGGGGGGAACAAGGAGTTCCCTGGCGATGGAAGAAGTGACCAAAATCATTCAATGGGCGGAGTCTCACTCCTGCCACCTGTCTGCAATCCACATCCCAGGAGTGGAAAATTGGGAAGCGGATTTTCTGAGTCGTCAGACATTGCATCCGGGGGAGTGGGAACTCCATCCGGAAATCTTTGTCCAAATCACTCAACTGTGGGGCATTCCAGACATGGATCTGATGGCCTCTCGTCAGAACTGCAAAGTTCCTTGCTACGGGTCCAGATCCAGGGATCCCAAGGCGGCTCTAGTGGATGCACTAGTAGCACCTTGGACCTTCAAACTAGCTTATGTATTCCCGCCGTTTCCTCTCATCCCCAGGCTGGTAGCCAGGATCAATCAGGAGAGGGCGTCGGTGATCTTGATAGCTCCTGCGTGGCCACGCAGGACTTGGTATGCAGATCTGGTGAATATGTCATCGGCTCCACCATGGAAGCTACCTTTGAGACGAGACCTTCTTGTTCAAGGTCCGTTCGAACATCCGAATCTGGTCTCACTCCAGCTGACTGCTTGGAGATTGAACGCTTGATCTTATCGAAGCGAGGGTTCTCAGATTCTGTTATCGATACTCTTGTTCAGGCCAGAAAGCCTGTAACTAGAAAGATTTACCACAAAATTTGGAAAAAATATATCTGTTGGTGTGAATCTAAAGGATTCCCTTGGGACAAGGTTAAGATTCCTAAGATTCTATCCTTCCTTCAAGAAGGATTGGAAAAAGGATTATCTGCAAGTTCCCTGAAGGGACAGATTTCTGCCTTGTCTGTGTTACTTCACAAAAAGCTGGCAGCTGTGCCAGATGTTCAAGCCTTTGTTCAGGCTCTGGTTAGAATCAAGCCTGTTTACAAACCTTTGACTCCTCCTTGGAGTCTCAACTTAGTTCTTTCAGTTCTTCAGGGGGTTCCGTTTGAACCCTTACATTCCGTTGATATTAAGTTATTATCTTGGAAAGTTTTGTTTTTGGTTGCAATTTCTTCTGCTAGAAGAGTTTCAGAATTATCTGCTCTGCAGTGTTCTCCTCCTTATCTGGTGTTCCATGCAGATAAGGTGGTTTTACGTACTAAACCTGGTTTTCTTCCAAAAGTTGTTTCTAACAAAAACATTAACCAGGAGATTATCGTACCTTCTCTGTGCCCGAAACCAGTTTCAAAGAAGGAACGTTTGTTGCACAATTTGGATGTTGTTCGCGCTCTAAAATTCTATTTAGACGCTACAAAGGATTTTAGACAAACATCTTCCTTGTTTGTTGTTTATTCCGGTAAAAGGAGAGGTCAAAAAGCAACTTCTACCTCTCTCTCTTTTTGGATTAAAAGCATCATCAGAAAGAATCACAGCTCATTCCACTAGGGCTGTGGCTTCCACATGGGCCTTCAAGAACGAGGCTTCTGTTGATCAGATATGTAGGGCAGCGACTTGGTCTTCACTGCACACTTTTACCAAATTTTACAAGTTTGATACTTTTGCTTCTTCTGAGGCTATTTTTGGGAGAAAGGTTTTGCAAGCCGTGGTGCCTTCCATCTAGGTGACCTGATTTGCTCCCTCCCATCATCCGTGTCCTAAAGCTTTGGTATTGGTTCCCACAAGTAAGGATGACGCCGTGGACCGGACACACCTATGTTGGAGAAAACAGAATTTATGTTTACCTGATAAATTACTTTCTCCAACGGTGTGTCCGGTCCACGGCCCGCCCTGGTTTTTTTAATCAGGTCTGATAATTTATTTTCTTTAACTACAGTCACCACGGTATCATATGGTTTCTCCTATGCAAATATTCCTCCTTAACGTCGGTCGAATGACTGGGGTAGGCGGAGCCTAGGAGGGATCATGTGACCAGCTTTGCTGGGCTCTTTGCCATTTCCTGTTGGGGAGGAGAATATCCCACAAGTAAGGATGACGCCGTGGACCGGACACACCGTTGGAGAAAGTAATTTATCAGGTAAACATAAATTCTGTTTTTCACAATTAATTTACTTCTGTTAATACATTTGTTCTCTTGGTATCCTTTGTTGAAGAGCATAACTAGGTAGGCTCTGGAGTACTATATGGCAGCAGTTTTGCATCAATGTTTGTAACAGCATTATACATTTTTGCAAACCCTGCTGCCACCTAGTGCTTAAAAGTGCTGTATGCAAGTTGTTCACTTCAGTGGAGTCTTAATTTGGTTTTGAAGGCTTTACAGGCTCCTCCATTTGAGCCTATGCATTCTTTGGACATTAAACTACTTTCTTGGAAAGTGTTGTTCCTTTTGGCTATCTCTTCTGCTAGAAGAGTTTCTGAATTAGCTGCTCTCTTGTGAATCTCCTTTTCTGATTTTTCATCAGGATAAGGCAGTTTTGCGGACTTAATTTAAATTCTTACCTAAGGTTGTGAATTCTAACAACATTAATAGTGAAATTGTTGTCCCTTCTTTGTGTCCTAATCCTAAGAATTCTTTGGAGAGATCTTTACATTCTTTGGATGTGGTGAGAGCTCTGAAATATTATGTTGAAGCTACTAAAGATTTCAGGAAGACTTCTAGTCTATTTGTTATCTTTTCTGGTCCTAGGAAAGGTAAGACGGCTTCTGCCGTTTCTTTGGCATTGTGGTTAAAGCTTTTGATTCATCAAGCTTATTTAGAGTCGAGTCAAACCCCACCTCAGAGAATTACAGCTTATTCTACTAGATCAGTCTCCACTTCTTGGGCTTTTAAGAATGAAGCTTCAGTTGATCAGATTTGCAAAGCAGCAACTTGGTCTTCTTTGCATACATTTACTAAATTCTACCGTTTTGATGTATTTGCTTCTTTGGAGGCAGTTTTTGGTAGAAAAGTTCTTCAGGCAGCTGTTTCAGTTTGATTCTTCTGCTTATGTTTTAAGTTTTTTCCTTTTATTTATGAAAATAAAATTATATTGTGGATTAATTTTCTTCAGCGAAAAATGGCTGTTTCTTTCATGTAATTGGCAAGAGTCCATGAGCTAGTGACGTATTCGGATAAACAATCCTACCAGGAGGGGCAAAGTTTCCCAAACCTCAAAATGCCTATAAATGCACCCCTCACCACACCCACAATTCTGTTTTTACAAACTTTGCCTCCTATGGAGGTAGTGAAGTAAGTATGTGCTAAGATTTCTACGTTGATATGCGCTTCTCAGCATTTTCAAGCCCGATTCCTCTGAGTACAGTGAATGTCAGAGGGATGTGAAGGGAGTAATACCTATTGAATGCAATGGTTTTCTTCACGGGGGATCTATTTCATAGGTTCTCTGTTATCGGTTGTAGAGATTCATCTCCTACCTCCCTTTTTAGATCGACGATATACTCTGATATTGCATTACCTCTACTGATAACCGTTTCAGTACTGGTTTGGCTATCTGCTATATGTGGATGGGTGTCTTTTGATAAGTAGGTTTTCATTACTTAAGACACTCTCAGCTATGGTTTGGCACTTTATGTATTTATATAAAGTTCTAAATATATGTATTGTACTTATATCTGCCATGATTCAGGTTTTCAGTATATTTCCTTTTGCAGACTGTCAGTTTCATATCTGGGAAATGCTTTTCTCTTGTTAAGTGTATCCAGTCCACGGATCATCCATTACTTATGGAATATATTCTCCTTCCCAACAGGAAGCTGCAAGAGTCCACCCACATCAAAGCTGCTATATAGCTCCTCCCCTAACTGCCATATTTAGTCATTCTCTTGCAAGCCTCAACATAGATAGGAGGTTGTGAGAGTCTGTGGTGCTTTCTACTTAGTTTATTCTTCAATCAAAAGTTTGTTATTTTTAAATGGCACCGGAGTGTGCTGTTTATCTCAGGCAGTATTTGGAAGAAGAATCTGCCTGCGTTTTTCTATGATCTTAGCAGACGTAACTAAGATCCATTTGCTGTTCTCATACATTCTGAGGAGTGAGGTACTTCAGAGGGGGAATGGCGTGCAGGTTTTCCTGCAGATAAGGTATGTGCAGTAAAATATTTTTCTAGGAATGGAATTGACTAAGAAAATACTGCTGATACCGAAGTAATGTAAGTAAAGCCTTAAATGCAGCGATAACGACTGGTATCAGGCTTATTAATAGAGATACATACTCTTGTAAAAATGTGTTTTAAAACGTTTGCTGGCATGTTTAATCGTTTTTTAACATATGTTTGGTGATAAAATTTATTGGGGCCTAAGTTTTGTCCACATGGCTGGCTTAAATTTTACATAGAAACAGTTTCCTGAGGCTTTCCACTGTTATAGTATAAAAGTTACAGTTGGTGCAGTTAAAATTACAAACAGTGACATTCAGCTTCCCTCAGCAGTCCCCTGCATGCTATAGGACATCTCTGAAGGGCTCAAAAGGGCTTCAAAAGTAGGAGCTGTTATGACTGTTTAAAACATATTTTTCGTTTTGTTAATCTGTTTTTTGTATTAAGGGGTTAATCATCCATTTGCAAGTGGGTGCAATGCTCTGCTAACTTGTTACATACACTGTAAAAATTTTGTTAGTTTAACTGCCTTTTTTCACTGTTATTTCAAATTTTGGCAAAATTTGTTTCTCTTAAAGGCACAGTAACGTTTTATATATTTGCTTGTTAACTTGATTTAAAGTGTTTTCCAAGCTTACTAGTCTCATTATTAGTCTGTTCTAACATGTCTGACATAGAGGAAGCTCTGTGTTCATTATGTTTTAAAGCCATGGTGGAACCCCATCTTAGAATGTGTACCAGATGTACTGATTTCATGTTAAACAATAAAGATCATTTTTTGTCTTTAAAAACATTATCACCAGAGGATTCTGTCGTGGGTGTAGTTATGCCGACTAACTCTCCCCACGTGTCAGACCTTTTGACTCCCGCTTTAGGGACTCACGCTCAAATGGCGCCAAGTACATCAAGGGCACCCATAGCGTTTCTTTACCAGGGGATTCTGTCGAGGGGAAAGTTATGCCGACTAACTCTCCCCACGTGTCAGACCCTTCGACTCCCGCTTCAGGGACTCACGCTCAAATGGCGCCAAGTACATCAAGGGCGCCCATAGCGTTTATTTTACAAGACATGGCAAAGGTGGTGAATAATATTTTGGCAGCAGTATTAGTCAGACTACCTGAAATTAAAGGAAAGCAGTTAGCTCTGGGGGTAGATACAGAGCATACAGACGCTTTAAGAACCATGTATGATACTACCTCACAATATGCTTAGTCTGTGGGTGATTTTTTTTTTTTTTTTTTTTTTTTTTTTTTTTTTGACTCAGGGAAGATGATTTAACCTGATTCTGATATTTCTACATTTAAAATTTATGCTTGAGAACCTCCACTTGTTGCTCAGGGAGGCTTTGGCTGCTCTGAATGAATGTGTACAATCGCAGGGCCAGAGAAATTGTGTAGACTGGATAAATAATATGCAGTGCCGGTGTGTACTGATGTTTTTCCAATACCTAAAGAGGTTTACTAAAAAATTTTTTTTAATAAGGAATGGGATAGACCAGGTGTGCCGTTCTCTTCCCCTCCTATTTTTTAGAAGAATGTTTTCTAATAGTTACCACCACACGGGACTTCTGGCAGACAGTTCCTAAGGTGGAGAGAAGAGTTTCTACTCTAGCTAAGCGTACCACTACCTCTGACGAGGACAGTTGTGCTTTTTAGATCCAATGGATAAAAAATGTTTATTCAACAGGGTTTTATCCTGCAGCCCCTTGCATACATTGCTTCTGTCACTGCTGCTGCGGCGTTCTGGGTTGAGTCTCTTGATGAGGCTTTACAGTTAAGCGACTCCATTGGATGAATATATTTGACAAGCTTATGCTAGCCAATTCCTTAGTCTAGTCAAATGAACAAGGCATCAGAAAACAAACGGCTAAGAATTCTGTTTTTTACTATACTGGCGCGCAGAGCGCTATGGCTTATATCATGGTCAGCTGTCGTGACTTTAATAAATAAGCTACTTAACTTCCCTTCAAGGGGCAGACCCTATTCGGGCCTGGTTTGAAGGAGATTATTGCTTATATCACTGGAGGAAAAGGTCATGCCCTTCCTCAGGATAGGTCTAAATCAAGGGCAAAAAAAAAAAAAAAAAGTCTGATTTTCGTACCTTTTAAAAACTTCAGGGCAGGTGTGGCATCCTCTTCCTCTAAGGCAAAACATGAGGGAATTTTTGCTCAGTCCAAGGCGGTCTGGAGACAATCGGACCTGGAACAAAGATAAGCAGGCCAAGGAGCCTGCTGCTGCCTCTAAGGCAGCATGAAGGAACGGACCCCTATCCGGTAACGGATCCTATAGGGGGCAGACTTTCATTCTTTGCCCAGGCGTGGGCAAGAGATGCCCAGGATCCCTAGGCATTGGAATTTTTATCCCAGAGATATCTTCTGGATTTCAAAGATTCCCCCCCAAAAAAAGGGGAGATTTCGCCTTTCACAATTATCTGCAAACCAGATAAAGAAGGAGGCATTCTTACATTGTGTACGAGATCCATCCAGTTCCAAGAGAGGAACAGGGACAGAGTTTTTACTCAAATCTGTTTGTGGTTCCCAAGGAGAGGGAACCTTCAGACCTATTTTGGATCTAAAGATCTTAAACAAATTCCTCAGAATTCCGTCATTTAAGATGGAAACTATTCGTACCATCTTAACTATGATCCAGGAGAGTCAATAGAGGACTACAATGGATTTGAAGGATGCTTATCCTCACATTGTGATGCATAAAGATCACCATCGTTTTTCAGGTTTGCCTTTCTAGACAGGCATTACCAGTTTGTAGCTCTTTCCTTTGGGATATCTACAGCCCCAAGAATCTTTATGGAGGTTCTGGGGTCGCTTTGGCGGTCCTTAGACCGCGGGGCATAGAAGTGGCCCCTTATTTAGACGACATCCTGATACAGGCGTCAAACATCCAAATTGCCCAGTCTCATACGGACGTAGTACTGGCATTTCTGAGATCACATGGGTGGAAAGTGAACAAGGAAAGAGTTCTCTATCCCCAATCTCAAGGGTTTCCCTCCTAGGGACTCTGATAGATTCTGTAGAAATGAAAATTTACCTGACGGAGTCCAGGTTGTCAAAGTTTCTAAATTTCTGCCGTGTTTTTTTAATCCCATCCGCGCCCTTCGGTGGCTCAGTACATGAATGAAATCGGCTTAATGGTAGCGGCAAGGGACATAGTACCGTTTGCACGTCTACATTTCAGACCGCTGCAACTATGCATGCTCAGTCAGAGGAACGGGGATTACACAGATTTGTCCCCCTGTTAAACCTGGACCAAGAGACCAGAGATTCTCTTCTCTGGTGACTATGTCGGGTCCATCTGTCCAAGGGTATGACCTTCCGCAGGTCAGATGGGACAATTGTTACAATAGATGCCAGCCTTTTAGGTTGGGATGCAGTCTGGAACTCCCTGAAGGCTCAGGGATAGTGGACTTAGGAGGAGACCCTCCTTCTAATAAATATTCTGGAACTGGGAGTGATATTCCATGCTCTTCAGACTTGGCCTCAGTTAGCAACTCTGAGGTACATCATACTCAGTCGGACAATATACACGACTGTGGCTTACATCAGCCATCAAGGGGGAACAGAAGTTCCCTAGCGATGTTAGAAGTCTTACAATAATTTACTGGACAGAGACTCACTCTTGTCTATCAGCTATCCATATCCCAGGTGTTGAGAACTGGGAGGTGGATTTTCTAAGTCGTCAGACTTTTCTTCCGGGGGAGTGGGATTTCCTCCGGAGGTCAAGACCAAGCAGGAGAGGGCTTTGGTGTTTTTGACAGCGCCTGCGTAGCCACGCAGGACCTGGTATGCAGATCTGGTGGACATGTCATCCTTTCCATCACGGTCTCTGCTTCAGAGACAGGTCCCTCTACCTCAGGGTCCTTTCAACCATCTAAATAGAATCAATCTGAGATGGACTGCCTGGAGACTGAACGCTTGATGTTATCAAAGCATGGCTTCTCCGAGTCAGTCATTGATACCTTAATACAGACATGAAAGCCTGTCTCTAGGAAAATTGAACATAGATATGGTGTAAATATCTGATTGTTATGAATCCAAGGGTTACTCATGGAGTAAAGTCTGGATTCCCAGGATATTATCTTTTCTCCAAGATGTTTTTGAGAAAAGGGTTGTCAGCTAATTCCTTAAAAGGGGACAGATTTTTACTCTGTCTATTTTTTTGCACAAGCGTCTGGCAGGTATTCTAGACGTTCAGGCATTTGGTCAGGCTTTGGTTAGATCCAAGCCTGTGTTTAAAACTGTTGCTCCGCCATGGAGCTTAAACCTGATTCTTAAGGTTCTTCAAGAAGTTCTGTTTGAACCTTTTTTGTTCCATAGATATCAATCTTTATCTTGGAAAGTTCCTTTTGGGTAGCTAATTCCTCGACTCGTAGAGTCTCCAAGTTATCTGTGTTACAATGTGATTCTCCTTATCTGGTCCTTCGTACGGATAAGGTAGTCCTGCGTACCAACCTGGGTTTTTTCCTAAGGTGGTATCTAACAAGTACATCACTCAAGAGATAGTTGTTCCATGCTTGTATCCTAATCCTTCCTCAAAGAAGGAACGTCTATTACACAATATTGGACGTGGTTTGTGCTTTAAAGTTTTACTTACAAGCTACTACAGTTTTCATCAAACGTTCACTTTGTTTGTTGTCTATTCTGGACAGAGGAGAGGTCAAAAGACTTCAGCAGCCTCTCTGTCTTTTTGGTTAAAAAGCATAATTCATTTAGCTTATGAGACTGCTGGACAGCAGCCTCCTGAAGGGATTACAGCTCATTCTACTAGAGCTGTGGTTTTCACTTGGGCCTTTTTTAAATGTGGCTTCTGTTGAACAGATTTACAAGACGGAGTCTTGGTCTGCGCTTCATACTTTTCAAATTTAACAAATTTGATACCTTGCTTCTTCGGAGGCTATTTTTGGGAGAAAGGGTTTTTTACAGGCAGTGGTAACTTCCGTTTAAGTACCTGCCTTGTCCCTCCCATCATCCGTGTACTTTAGCTTTGGTATTGGTATTCCATAAGTAATGGATGATCCGTGGACTGGATACACTTAACAAGAGAAAACATAATTTATGCTTACCTGATAAATTTATTTCTCTTGTAGTGTATCCAGTCCACGGCCCGCCCTGTCACTTTAAGGCAGGTAATTTTTTCATTTGAACTACAGTCACCACTGCACCCTATGGTTTTTCCTTTCTCTGCATGTTTTCGGTCGAATGACTGAATATGGCAGTTAGGGGAGGAGCTATATAGCAGCTTTGATGTGGGTGGACTCTTGCAGCTTCCTGTTGGGAAGGAGAATATATTCCATAAGTAATGGATGATCCGTGGACTGGATACACTACAAGAGAAATAAATTTATCAGGTAAGCATAAATTATGTTTTTTTAGAAAAAAATATTTCTTACCTGGGGTTTAGTCTCTTTTTCAAATTGACTGTCTTTTAAATTCGCGGGCAGAATTAAGCTCGCGAGGGTGCAAAATGCCAAAGTTTATTGCGTGATTCTTGGTGCAAGATTTTTTTTGCGCGAAGCTACGTTTCCGGTGTCTTTTTTTCTCTTTATAAACCTCCTGTGGTTATTCCAGAGGTTTTTTTTCCAGTTCCTGACGCTATTTCTGATATGATTTCTAAGGCATGGAATAGGCCTGGTACTTCTTTTATTCCTTCTTCAAGGTTTAAAAAATTGTATCCTTTGCCAGCAGTTTCTTTAGAGTTTTGGGAAAAGATCCCCAAGGTTGGTGGGGCTATCTCTACTCTTGCTAAACGTACTACTATTCCTATGGAAGATAGTACTTCTTTTAAAGAGCCTATTTATATTCAGGTCATCTTCTCAGGCCTGCAATTTCTTTGGCTGATGTTGCAGCTGTTTCAACTTTTTGGTTAGAAACTCTAGCGCAACAAGTATCGGATCATGATTTGTCTAGCATTGTTAACTTAATTCAACATGCTAATAATTTTATATATGATGCCATTTTTGATATCATCAAAATTGATGTTAAATCTATGTCTTTAGCTATTTTAGCCAGAAGAGCTTTGTGGCTTAAATCTTGGAATGCTGACATGACTTCTAAGTCCAGATTGCTATCTCTTTCTTTCCAAGGTAATAAGTTATTTGGTTCTCAGTTGGATTCAATAATTTCAACTGTTACTGGGGGGAGGGAGTTTTTTTTTGCCTCAGGATAAAAGACCTAAGGCTAAATCTAAAGCTTCTAACCGTTTTCGTTCCTTTCTACAAAATAAGGAACAGAAACCTAATCCCTCCCCCAAGGAATCTGTTTCCAATTGGAAGCCTTCCTCGAATTGTAATAAATCCAAGCCATTTAAGAGATCAAAGTCAGCCCCCAAGTCTGCATGAAGGTGCGGCCCTCATCTCAGCTCGTAGGGGGCAGATTAAGATTTTTCAAAGATGTTTGGATCAATTTGGTCCAAAATCAATGGATTCAGAGTATTGTCTCTCAGGGGTACAGAATAGGATTCAGAGTAAGACCGCCTGTGAGAAAAAAAAATTCTCTCACTCATCCCTGAAAGCCCAGTAAAGGCTCAGGCTTTCCTGAAGTGTGTCTTAGACCTGGAGTTATCAGGGGTAATCATGCCAGTTCCGTTTCAGAAACGGGGTCTGGGGTTTTATTCAAATCTATTCATTGTCCCAAAGAAAGAAAATTCATTCAGACCAGTTTTGGATCTAAAATTTTTGAATTGAAACGCAAGAGTACCAACTTTCAAAATGGTGACTATATGGACTATTCTGCCTTTTGTTCAGCAAGGGCATTATATGTCCACAATAGACTTACAGGATGCATATCTTCATATTCCTATTCATCCAGACCACTATCAGTTCCTGAGATTCTCTTTTCTAGACAAGCATTACCAATTTGTTGCTTTTCCTTTTGGCCTAGCGACAACTCCAAGAATCTTTTCAAAGGTTCTTGGTGCCCTACTCTCTGTAATCAGAGAGCGGGGTAATGCGGTGTTTCCTTATTTGGACAATATCTTGGTACTTGCTCAGTCTTTACGTTCTGCAGAATCTCACACGAATCAACTAGTGTTGTTTCTTCAGACATGGTTGGAGGATCAATTTACCAAAAAGTTCTTTGATTCCTCAGACAAGAGTAACCTTTTTAGGTTTCCAGATAGATTCAGTGTCCATGACTTTGTCTCCAACGGACAAGAGACGTTTGAAATTGGTTGCAGCCTGTCGGAACCTTCAGTCTCAGTCATTCCCTTCAGTAGCTATGTGCATGGGAGTTTTAGGTCTCATGACTGCAGCATCGGACTCGATCCCCTTTGCTCGTTTTCATATGAGACTTCTCCAGCTTTTTAATGTGAACCAATGGTGCAGGGTTTATTCAAGTATATCACAATATCCTTAAATCACAGTATTTGACTATCTCTGACTTGGTGGTTAGATCACCATCGTATTGTTCTAGGGGCCTCTTTCGTTCGTCCAACCTGGACTATGATCACAACAGATGCGAGTCTTTCAGGTTGGGGAGCTGTTTGGGGATCTCTGACAGCACAAGGGGTTTGGAAATCTCAAGAGGCGAGATTATCAATAAATATTTTGGAACTCTGTGTGATTCTCAGGGATCTTCAGTTTTGGCCTCTATTGAGAGAACCGTTCATTTGATTTCAGACAGACAATATCACAACTGTGGCATATGTCAATCATCAGGGTGGGACTCACAGTTCTCAAGCTATGAAAGAAGTATCTCGGATACTTGTTTGTGCGGAATCCAGCTCCTGTCTAATTTCTGCAGTTCATATCCCAGGTATAGACAATTGGGAAGCAGATTATCTCAGTCGTCAGACTTTACATCCGGGAGAGTAGTCTCTCCACCCAGATGTTTTCTCAAATAGTTCAGATGTGGGGCCTTCCAGAAATAGATCTGATGGCTTCTCATCTAAACAAGAAACTTCCCAGGTACCTGTCCAGGTCCAGGGATCCTCAGGCGGAAGCAGTGGATGCGTTGACACTTCCTTGGTGTTATCAACCTGCTTATATTTTCCCGCCTCTAGTTCTTCTTCCAAGAGTGATCTCCAAAATCATCATGGAACAATTGTTTGTGTTGCTGGTGGCTCCAGCATAGCCTCAAAGGTTTTGGTATGCGGATCTTGTTCGGATGTCCAGTTGCCAACCTTGGCCACTTCTATTAAGACCGGACCTTCTTTCTCAAGTTCCGTTTTTCCATCAGGATCTCAAATCATTAAAATTGAAGGTTTGGAAATTGAACACCTAGTGCTTAGTCATAGAGGTTTCTCTGATTCAGTGATTAATACTATATTACAGGCTCGTAAATCTGTTTCTAGAAAGATTTATTATCGAGTTTTGAAGACTTGCATTTCATGGTGTTCCCCTCATAAATTCTCTTGGCATTCTTTTAGAATTCCTAGAATTTTACAGTTTCTTCAGGATGGTTTGGATAAAGGTTTGTCTGCAAGTTCCTTGAAAGGACAAATCTCTGCTCTTTCTGTTTTATTGTTAAACTTCCTGATATTCACTTTTTTGTACAGGCTTTTATTCATATCAAGCCTGTCATTAAATCAATCTCTCCTCCTTGGAGTCTTAATTTGGTTTTGAAGGCTTTACAGGCTCCTCCATTTGAGCCTATGCATTCTTTGGACATTAAACTACTTTCTTGGAAAGTGTTGTTCCTTTTGGCTATCTCTTCTGCTAGAAGAGTTTCTGAATTATCTGCTCTCTTGTGAATCTCCTTTTCTGATTTTTCATCAGGATAAGGCAGTTTTGCGGACTTAATTTAAATTCTTACCTAAGGTTGTGAATTCTTACAACATTAATAGTGAAATTGTTGTCCCTTCTTTGTGTCCTAATCCTAAGAATTCTTTGGAGAGATCTTTACATTCTTTGGATGTGGTGAGAGCTCTGAAATATTATGTTGAAGCTACTAAAGATTTCAGGAAGACTTCTAGTCTGTTATCTTTTCTGGTTCCAGGAAAGGTCAGAAGGCTTCTGCCGTTTCTTTGGCATTGTTGTTAAAGCTTTTGATTCATCAAGCTTATTTGGAGTCAGGTAAAGTCCCGCCTCAGAGAATTACAGCTCATTCTACTAGATCAGTTTCCACTTCTTGGGCTTTTAAGAATGAAGCTTCAGTTGATCAGATTTGCAAAGCAGCAACTTGGTCTTTTTTGCATAAATTCTACAATTTTGATGTATTTGCTTTTTCGGAAGCAGTTTTTGGTAGAAAAGTTCTTCAGGCAGCTGTTTCAGTTTGATTCTTCTGCTTATGGTTTAAGTTTTTCCTTTTATTTATGAGAATAAACTTCTATTTGGGTTGTGGATTAATTTTCTTCAGCGAAATGGTAGTTTTTATTTGTTCCCTCCCTCTCTAGTGACTCTTGCATGGAGTTCCAATTCTTGGGTATTGCTATCCCATACGTCACTAGCTCATGGACTCTTGCCAATTACATGAAAGAAAACATAATTTTTGTAAGAACTTACCTGATAAATTCATTTCTTTCATATTGGCAAGAGTCCATGAGGGACCACAAACTTGGTTTTATCCATTTTAGTATATATTAATTTATTTCATGTAATTAGCAAGAGTCCATGAGCTAGTGACGTATGGGATATACATTCCTACCAGGAGGGGCAAAGTTTCCCAAACCTCAAAATGCCTATAAATACACCCCTCACCATACCCACAATTCAGTTTTACAAACTTTGCCTCCCATGGAGGTGGTGAAGTAAGTTTGTGCTAGATTCTACGTTGATATGCGCTTCGCAGCAGGCTGGAGCCCGGTTTTCCTCTCAGAGTGCAGTGAATGTCAGAGGGATGTGAAGAGAGTACTGCCTATTTGAATTCAATGGTCTTCTTCTACGTGATCTATTTCATTGAGGTTCTCTGTTATCGGTCGTAGAGATTCATCTCTTACCTCCCTTTTCAGATCGACGATATACTCTACTGATTCTCGTTTCAGTACTGGTTTGGCTGTCTACTATATGTAGATGAGTGTCTTAGGGTAAGTAAGTCTTATTTTATTATGACACTCTAATCTATGGTTGGGCACTTTATATGTAAAGTTCTAAATATATGTGTTTAAACTTATATTTGCCATGATTCAGGATAATCAGTATTCCTTATTTTCAGACAGATCATTATTTGGGATAATGCATATGGAATATTTTTTTCTTACCTTAAAAGAATTTTTTTCAATTGACTTTTTTTCCCTGTGGGCTGTTAGGCTCGCGGGGGCTGAAAATGCTTCAATTTATTGCGTCCTTCTTGGCGCAGACTTTTTTGGCGCAAAAATGTTGTCATTGACGTTCAGACGTTTTTTTGCGCCAAAATTGTGGGCGTCGTTTTTTTCCGTGTCACAGGATGTGGCGTCATACTTGGCGCCAAAAAATATGGGCGTTGTACTTGGCGCCAATAATGTGGGCGTCATTTTTGGCGCCAAAAAATGTGGGCGTCATTCTTGTCTCCACCTTTTTTTCACATTATTTCAGTCTCATTTTTCATTGCTTCTGGTTGCTAGAGGCTTGTTCATTTGGCATTTTTTCCCATTCCTGAAACTGTCATTAAAGGAATTTGATAATTTTTCTTTATATGTTGTTTTTTCTATTACATATTGCAAGATGTCTCAACATGACCCTGGATCAGAATCTACTTCTGGAAAGACGCTGTCTGATGCTGGTTCTACCAAAGTTAAGTGCATCTGTTGTAAAATTTTGGTAACTGTTCCTCCGGCTGTTGTTTGTGATAACTGTCATGATAAACTTTCTAATGCAGATTGCGTTTCCATTAGTAATAATCCATTACCTGTTGTTGTTCCTTCAACATCTAATGTTCAGGATGTCCCTGTTAATGTAAAAGAATTTGTTTCTAAATCTGTTAGGAAGGCTCTGTCTGTTATTCCTCCTTCCAGTAAGCGTAAAAGGTCTTTTAAAACTTCTCATATTTCAGATGAATTTTTAAGTGACCGTCATCATTCTGACTTATCTGTTTCTGATGAGGATCTATCTGGTTCAGAAGATTCTGCCTCAGATATTGACACTGATAAATCTTCATATTTACTTAAATCTTGGAATGCAGATATGACTTCTAAGTCAACTTTGCTTTCTCTTTCTTTCCAAGGTAATAAATTATTTGGTTCACAGTTGGATTCTATTATTTCAACTGTTATTGGGGGTAAAGGAACCTTTTTGCCGCAGGACAAAAAATCTAAAGGTAAATACAGGGCTGTTAATCGTTTTCGTTCCTTTCGTCAGAATAAAGAACAGAAGCCTGACCCTTCCCCTAAAGGAACGGTTTCTGTTTGGAAACCTTCTCCAGTCTGGAATAAATCCAAGCCTTTTAGAAAGTCAAAACCAGCTCCCAAATCCGCATGAAGGTGCGGCCCTCATTCCAGCACAGCTGGTAGGGGGCAGGTTACGATTTTTCAAAGATATTTGGATCAATTCGATTCACAGTCTTTGGATTTAGAACATTGTTTCTCAAGGATACAGAATAGGTTTCAAGATAAGACCTGTGAGAAGATTTTTTCTCTCTCGCATTCCAGTAAACCCAGTAAAGGCTCAGGCATTTCTGAAATGTGTTTCAGATCTAGAGTTGGCTGGGGTAATTGTGCCAGTTCCAGTTCTGGAACGGGGTCTGGGGTTTTACTCAAATCTATTCATTGTACCAAAGAAGGAGAATTCCTTCAGACCAGTTCTGGATCTAAAAATATTGAATCGTTATGTAAGAATACCAACATTCAAAATGGTGACTATAAGGACTATTCTGCCTTTTGTTCAGCAAGGGCATTATATGTCCACAATCGATTTACAGGATGCATATCTTCATATTCCAATTCATCCAGATCACTATCAGTTTCTGAGATTCTCTTTTCTCCTACATTGGTGTGTCCGGTCCAAATAATTTTTATTGCATTGAAGTTCTGTTAAGGTTTGTCAAACATGTCTGATCCTTCAGATAGCCTATGTTCTGTATGTTCAAAGTCCAAGGTGGTTCCCCCATTAAATTTATGTGTGAAGTGTGCCATAGCGTCCAAGCAGCTTAAGGACCATTCAATCACACTTAAAGATATAGCCCAAGATGAATCTTTAGCTGAAGGTAGTGAAGATAGCTCGCTATCCTCTCCTTCTGTGTCAATACCAGCTATGACCGCGCCAGCGTTGCCCAGTACATCTAGCGCACCAATGATGATTACCATGCAACAGTTAGCGACAGTAATGGATAACTCTTTCAGCATTTTTATCTAAACTGCCAGCCTTTACTAGGAAGCGTGATTGCTCAGTTTTAAATACAGAGAATGAGCAAGCAGACGCAGAGGATAATTTATCTGTAGTGCCCTCACATCAATCTGATTTGGCGGTGAGGGAGGGCCTGTCTGAGGGAGAAATTTCTGACACAGGAAAGAGCCTGATACCATAGCATTTAAATTTAAGCTAGAACACCTCCGCGCCCTACTTAAGGAGGTCCTAGCTACACTTGATGATTGTGAACCTTTGGTGGTTCCAGAAAACTTGTGTAAAATGGACAAATTCTTAGAGGTCCCAGTACACACTGATGCGTTTCCGATACCCAAGAGGGTGGCGGATATAGTGACTAGGGAATGGGAGCGACCAGGTGTACCTTTTGTTTCCCCCCCCTATATTTAAGAAAATGTTCCCCATTGTTGACCCCAGAAAGGACGCGTGGCAGACGGTCCCTAAGGTAGAGCGAGCAGTTTCAACACTAGCTAAACGCACGACTATACCAATAGAAGATAGTTGCGCCTTCAAAGATCCTATGGATAAAAAATTAGAAGGTTTGCTTAAGAAAATTTTTGTTCAACAAGGTTTTCTTCTTCAACCAATTTCTCCAACATTGGTGTGTCCGGTCCACGGCGTCATCCTTACTTGTGGGAATATCTCTTCCCCAACAGGAAATGGCAAAGAGTCCCAGCAAAGCTGGCCATATAGTCCCTCCTAGGCTCCGCCCACCCCAGTCATTCTCTTTGCCGTTGCACAGGCAACATCTCCACGGAGATGGTTAAGAGTATGTGGTGTTTAGTTGTAGTTTTTTTATTCTACTATCAAGAGTTTGTTATTTTAAAATAGTGCTGGTATGTACTATTTACTCTGAAACAGAAAGAGATGAAGAATTCTGTTTGTGAGAGGAAGATGATTTTAGCAGACAGTAACTAAAATCCTTTGCTGTTTCCACATAGGACTGTTGAGATGAAGTAACTTCAGTTGGGGGAAACAGTTAGCAGACTTTTCTGCTTAAGGTATGACTAGCCATATTTCTAACAAGACTGTGTAATGCTGGAAGGCTGTCATTTCCCCTCATGGGGACCGGTAAGCCATTTTCTTAGTCTCAAGCAGAATGAAAGGCTTAATATGGGCTATAAAACTGGTAGACACTTTTATGGGCAAAATCGATTGCTTTATTTGGGCATTTTATACATGTTTATGCTGGTATTTCACATTTATAAACTTGGGGAACGTTTTTTTTTTTTTAAATAATTTTTTTATTGAAGTTGACACATATATCATCTAAACAAGAACTCGCCCTAAGTCAAAAGTTACAACAAAGCGAATAATACATTGTCTATACAAAGGGATTATTGAGAAAACAATATGAACATACAGTAAGAAAAAATACATTTCAAGTCTGATTATGAAGATAGACAATATCTTTGGCGAGATAAAATAAAACTTCTTTTTTTTTTTTTATTATCAGCGTATGAACTCCACATTCTAATAAAGTATTACCAAAAATCAAAAATATGAATCTGCGGAGGGTTAGAATAAGTATCAGCCACTCTTGGGCCGAGGTAGATAGGGGGAAGGGGGATATTCAGCGGGTAAGCACCGCTATTTGTATAGGAAAAGGGGCGGGAGGACGGAGCTAAATATAAATGCAAGTAACATAGGGTACCTATAATGGACTTAGGGGTGCACGAGCACCACAAGGCCTGGTAGTTAGATTATTAAACAGATAAGTTAGATATGCCTAGGAGAATTAGTCTACTTAAAAGTAGGTAGTGGGGCAACGTAACATCATAACACCAGGTAAAGTAGCTAAATAATGGCGGAAAGCTACTCTGCTGCTTCATTCAGAGAGACTCAAACGTTACAGAAATATACTATAGAGAAATGTACTCATGTCACAATGATAGTAATTCATATATGTATTCAGGACTGACCTAAAGAGTAATGAAACAGGTAATATATAAACTTATCCAAGCATTGCGTAACAAACGTATCTACTAGCTGAGATGAAGTATGTTACATAATACACTTTCAAGATAACATTTGAGAAGATAGTAGACAGTTATGTCTTGAGAATATAAGCACAAACATTTCCCATTCTGGTGCATATGACCAGTAGATGTAGAGACAGTGGAGGTATGGACCTAGTGCATGTCACATTAGTTACTAGTGCTCAGGATAATTACAAGGGTAGCAGTACAAACTATAACCATTTGCTAAAGAACATAACCTACAGCAGATCTATCTTTCATTGAGAGCACCCTGTCTAGAATTGGGTTGGTATAACTTAACAAAAATAAAGTGCATTACAAGCACACAAGGGATACATCAGAGTCTAGTATAAGATCCTTACGTTACTGTTAAGGAAAGGGCCTCTTACAGAGGAAAATAAGTAATGTATAGTAATTAGTAAACAAATAGGCACTTACATATATACAGGGTATAAGTTCTACTATTACAACTAAGCTATGAACCCTATATAGCCTGTATGAGGCTTGTAAAATGCATAACAACTGTTCTGGTCCATTCACACTAATTCTATGTATATTATCCACAAATCTACTATTCAAGGCCTGCCAGTAGTACGTGTGAACCTAATATATAACCCATGAGACACCCCAAGAGGGGAGACTCGCATAAAGAACAAGTGAGAATGTATAGCCAGTGCAAGGTATATTAGTTTACCAATATCCTAGTTATCTCCATTACACAGTAAACTCAATAGTAGAACCTACATATATTAGAGCAGGCAAGCCCTCTGGGGTGGGAGGCTGGTATGTGGGTGAATTGCCCTGTAAGAGAATTTAGTAGATTAAATATGTGCCTTCTACTTAATATAAACATGTACTACTATAGTATTTGCAGGGTAGAGGTTAGATACATATAAAAAACACACTATCATTCAGCACCTATAATAATGCAACTACAATCTTATAGGTATCTCTTGGTCCATACACAAAAAGAGATTCCACTATTTATAATATAAATTGTTATTATGCAAGAAACTAACCTTAATGTTAATGTTTGTAACTACGGAGGTGAAAGATGGAAAGACTGACTGTGTACCATATACATGTAGGAATAGAGTAAAACAAGGGCCTTGCATAAGACACATTTACATAGATAAATTAAGTAGGATCTGTACTGACTGCCCTCATTCTATATCTTAGCAGTTGAGATGAGGCTCAAGCTAATACTCCCTCCTAGTAATATGAGATTAAATTATTGGCATCAACTTTTGAGGACTAGATGTTGCAGGAGTATAAGTGCTTATGGTACAAGGTCTTACAAGGCTATCTGTGTAAACTGACAACCTGTCTATGAAATGAAGGATACTGGCATCTATATATGCTGAATGCCGGACATGGTTTTGTAGGGGGGGAGCCAAGAGAAATCAAGTTCTGTACAGATGAAAACCAACACTAGTATGTATACTTAGTTAGATATATCAGGATATATATATATAAAGGGCTAGAAGGCAGAGGTAGACCGCCCCCCAGCACATTCAGTAGATTCAATCAGTACTTAGCAGACAGCATATCAGACAATTTAGGCTTGTCGTCATTAACGGAAGTCTGTGGGCCTGGAAAATAGCATAACACTCTACAACAGGCATATATAGTGTTAACATCTGTCTTAAGAAAAACACACAGATCAAGCTTTGCGTCTTCTCATCTACCCATGCCACATACAATAAATAATGCTATGAATGTTTGCCAGTTCATATAGACCACATGTCCAGCTGGTAAATGAAACATCTGTGTCATTCGCGATGTGGTCAGTTCAGCTGATCTTTTAGCCGATACCAGTTGGTGTTGTTGAGCCAGCAGAGATATGCGCTACCTCAGGTGTATGGGTCAGCAGAGAGGCCAATAATTGTGGAGGGTCGGGTGCCCGTGTGACATATGCCTCAGAATGTAAAGCCGCTGCTATTGGTAAGCCAGCCAGAAGTTGTAAACCGATGTCAGTGCTATCCTGCAGCAGGACGCCTGCTGTATCCACAACAGCACCGACTGAGGAAAATTCAAGGTGATGGCTGCGCCGAGGTATAGTGAATCTCTGGTGAGGTGCATATCGGAGGTTGTCATAATTCCAGTAGTATAAGTCAGGGCTCAGAGTAGTTTCATCCCTCTCAGTTTGGATCGGGTGGTACTCGGGAGGGATTGCCGTGGGAGGTAGAATGGCTAGATCTATTTGCGGTTTCCCGTTCTGAAGAGGATCTTCACATGTCTCCGCCATCTTGCGTGGGATTCTATCTCCATGCTCACATGTAGTTCTGAGTGTGGTTGTAAGCTCTTCAAAATTAGTCTGCATCCGCAAAGATAACTCCCTGAGTAGTGTCAGTATCTCCGCCATCGTCAGGACAAGTTGCTTTTATTCACAATTAGGATCGCTTCAGTCTATTCCGTCAATCACTGCAATCTGCTTGTTGCTTAAGTCGCCATCTTTGGCGTCCCTGACTCCGTATCACTCGAGTCCCATATTGAGATCTTGCATGAAAGAGGCTTTGGAATGCTCCCAAAGACAGTCAGACAGTATCTCCTCTAGAGATGACTTAGCATGAATCATGTCAAGCTGGTGAATTAGTTAGATAGATCTCTTTTTGTGAGTCTTAGTCAGGAGCTCTGTAAAAAGGCAGCCATCTACAACGGCGGTTAGCTCCGCCCCCCTGGGGAACGTTTTTTAACGTCAGGCACTATGTTAGACACCTTTTCCAGTCAGGAAGGGCCTTCCCAGTTGTAGGCTGAGCCTCATTTTCGCGCCATTACTGCGCAGTTGTTTTTGAGAGCAAGACATGCAGATGCATGTGTGAGGACCTGAAAATAGTTGGAAAAGTTCTTAGAAGGCGTCATTTGGTATCGTATTCCCCTCTGGGTTTGGTAGAGTCGCAGCAAAGGCTGTAGCTGGGACTGTAGAGGGGTTAAAACTGTAACCGGCTCCGGTTTCGTTATTTTAAGGGTTAAAGCTCTGAAAATTGGTGTGCAATACTTTTAATGCTTTAAGACACTGTAGTGAAATTTTGGTAAATTTTGAACAATTCCTTCATATTTTTTCACATATTCAGTAATAAAGTGTGCTCTGTTTAAATTTAAAGAGACAGTAACGTTTTTGATTTAAAACGGTTTTTGTGTTTTACTGACAAGTTTAAGCCTGTTTAACATGTCTGTGCCTTCAGATAAGCTATGTTCTATATGTATGAAAGTCAATGTGTCTCCCCCTTCTAAATTATGTGATAATTGTGCTAAAGCGTCCAAACAAAGTAAGGACAGTACTGTCACAGATAATGAAGTTGCCCAAGATGATCAGATGAAGGGAGTAGACATGGTTCTACATCATCTCCTCCTGTGTCTACACCAGTTTTGCCCACGCAGGAGGCCCCTAGTACTTCTAGCGCGCCAATGCTTATTACCATGCAACAATTGACGGCTGTAATGGATAACTCCATAGCAAATATTTTATCCAAAATGCCTGCATATCAGAGAAAGCGCGATTGCTCTGTTTTAAACACTGAAGAGCAGGAGGGCGCTGATGATAATTTTTCTGTCATACCCTCACACCAATCTGAAGGGGCCATGAGGGAGGTTTTGTCAGATGGGGAAATTTCAGATTCAGGAAAAATTTCCCAACAGGCTGAACCTGATGTTGTGACATTTAAATTTAAATTAGAACATCTCTGCGCACTGCTTAAGGAGGTGTTATCTACTCTGGATGATTGTGACAACCTGGTCATTCCAGAAAAATTATGCAAGATGGACAAGTTCCTAGAGGTTCCGGTGCACCCCGACGCTTTTCCTATACCCAAGCGGGTGGCGGACATAGTGAATAAGGAATGGGAGAAGCCCGGCATACCTTTTGTTCCCCCTCCTATATTTAAGAAATTATTTCCTATGGTCGACCCCAGAAATGACTTATGGCAGACAGTCCCTAAGGTCGAGGGGGCAGTTTCTACTCTAAACAAGCGCACTACTATTCCTATTGAGGATAATTGTGCTTTCAAAGATCCTATGGATAAAAAATTGGAGGGTTTGCTTAAAAAGATTTTTATACAGCAAAGTTACCTTCTTCAACCCATTTCGTGCATTGTTCCTGTCACTACAGCAGCGTGGTTCTGGTTCGAGGAACTAGAAAAGTCGCTCAGTAGAGAGACTCCATATGAGGAGGTTATGGACAGAGTTCACGCACTTAAGTTGGCTAACTCCTTTATTTTAGATGCCGCTTTGCAAATAGCTAGGTTAGCGGCGAAAAATTCAGGGTTTGCAATTGTGGCGCGCAGAGCGCTTTGGCTAAAGTCTTGGTCAGTGGATGTATCATCCAAGACAAAATTGCTTAATATCCCCTTTAAGGGTAAAACTCTCTTCGGGCCAGAATTGAAAGAGATTATCTCAGACATCACTGGGGGAAAGGGCCACGCCCTTCCACAAGATAGGCCTTTCAAAGCCAAGAATAAGTCTAATTTTCGTTCCTTTCTTAATTTCAGGAACGGACCGGGCTCTAATTCTGCATCCTCTAAACAAGAGGGTAATACCTCACAGACCAAACCAGCCTGGAAACCGATGCAAGGCTGGAACAAGGGTAAGCAGGCCAAGAAGCCTGCCGCTGCTAACAAAACAGCATGAAGGAGTAGGCCCCGATCCGGGACCTGATCTAGTGGGGGGCAGACTCTCTCTCTTTGCTCAGGCTTGGGCAAGAGATGTTCAGGATCCCTGGACGCTAGAAATAGTTTCTCAGGGTTATCTTCTGGAATTCAAGGAACTACCCCCAAGGGGAAGGTTCCACATGTCTCACTTATCCTCAAACCAAATAAAGAGACAGGCATTCTTACATTGTGTAGAAGACCTGTTAAAGATGGGAGTGATACACCCGGTTCCAACGGCGGAACATGGAATGGGATTTTACTCAAATCTGTTTGTAGTTCCCAAAAAAGAGGGAACTTTCAGACCAATCCTGGATTTAAAGATCCTAAACAAATTTCTCAGAGTACCATCGTTCAAGATGGAAACCATTTGAACGATTCTACCCACAATTCAGGAAGGTCAATTTATGACTACCGTGGATCTAAAGGATGCGTATCTACATATCCCTATCCACAAAGAACATCATCAGTTCCTGAGGTTCGCCTTTCTGGACAAACATTACCAGTTTGTGGCCCTCCCATTCGGGTTAGCCACTGCTCCAAGGATTTTCACAAAGGTACTCAGATCCCTTCTAGCAGTTCTAAGACCAAGGGGCATTGCAGTAGTACCGTACTTGGACGACATTCTAGTAAAAGCGTCGTCTCTTTCAAAGGCAAAGGCTCACTCAGATATCGTTCTGGCCTTTCTCAGATCTCACGGATGGAAGGTGAACATAGAAAAAAGTTCCCTGTCTCCGTCGACAAGGGTTCCCTTCTTGGGAACAATAATAGATTCCTTAGAAATGAGGATTTTCTTGACAGAAGTCAGAAAGTCAAAACTTCTAAACGCTTGTCAAGTTCTTCATTCTATTCCTCGTCCTTCCGTAGCTCAGTGCATGGAAGTAGTAGGATTGATGGTTGCAGCAATGGACATAGTTCCTTTTGCGCGAATTCATCTAAGACCATTACAACTGTGCATGCTGAAACAGTGGAATGGGGACTATACAGACTTGTCTCCAGTGATTCAAGTAGATCAGAAGACCAGAGACTCACTCCGTTGGTGGCTAACCCAGGATCACATATCCCAGGGAATGAGCTTCCGCAGTCCAGAGTGGGTCATCGTCACGACCGACGCCAGCCTAGTGGGCTGGGGCGCGGTCTGGGAATCCCTGAAAGCTCAGGGACTGTGGTCTTGGGAAGAGTCTCTTCTCCCGATCAACATTCTGGAACTAAGAGCGATATTCAATGCTCTCAGGGCTTGGCCTCAGCTAGCAAAGGCCAAATTCATAAGATTCCAATCAGACAACATGACGACTGTTGCGTATCTCAATCATCAGGGGGGAACAAGGAGTTCCCTGGCGATGAAAGAAGTGACCAAAATAATACAATGGGCGGAGAATCACTCCTGCCACCTATCTGCGATCCACATTCCAGGTGTGGAAAACTGGGAAGCGGATTATTTGAGTCATCAGACATTCCATCCAGGGGAGTGGGAACTCCACCCGGAGATCTTTGCCCAGTTGACGCAACTATGGGGCATTCCAGATATGGATCTGATGGCGTCCCGTCAGAACTTCAAGGTTCCTTGCTACGGGTCCAGATCCAGGGATCCCAAGGCGACTCTAGTGGATGCACTAGTAGCGCCTTGGACCTTCAACCTAGCTTATGTGTTTCCACCGTTTCCTCTCATTCCCAGGCTGGTAGCCAGGATCAAACAGGAGAGGGCCTCGGTGATCTTGATAGCTCCTGCGTGGCCACGCAGTACTTGGTATGCAGACCTGGTGAATATGTCATCGGTTCCACCATGGAAGCTACCTTTGAGGCAGGACCTTCTTGTTCAGGGTCCATTCGAACATCCAAATCTGGTCTCCCTCCAGCTGACGGCTTGGAGATTGAACGCTTGATTCTATCAAAGCGTGGGTTTTCAGATTCCGTGATAGATACTCTGGTTCAAGCCAGAAAACCGGTAACTAGAAAGATTTACCATAAGATATGGAAAAGATATATCTGCTGGTGTGAATCCAAGGGATTCCCATGGAATAAGATAAAGATTCCTAGGATTCTTTCCTTTCTACAAGAAGGTTTGGATAAAGGATTATCTGCAAGTTCTCTAAAGGGACAGATTTCTGCTTTATCTGTCCTATTGCACAAACGACTGGCAGTTGTGCCAGATGTTCAAGCATTTGTTCAGGCTTTGGTTCGGATCAAGCCTGTTTACAGACCTTTGACTCCTCCCTGGAGTTTAAATCTAGTTCTTTCAGTTCTTCAAGGGGTTCCGTTTGAACCTTTACATTCCGTAGATATTAAGTTGTTATCTTGGAAAGTTTTGTTTTTGGTTGCTATTTCTTCTGCTAGAAGAATTTCTGAGTTATCTGCTCTACAATGTACTCCACCCTATCTGGTGTTCCATTCAGATAAGGTTGTTTTGCGTACTAAGCCTGGTTTTCTACCAAAGGTTGTTTCCAACAAAAATATTAATCAGGAGATAGTTGTACCTTCTTTGTGTCCGAATCCAGTTTCAAAGAAGGAACGTTTGCTACACAATTTAGATGTAGTCCGTGCTCTAAAATTCTACTTAGAAGCTACGAAAGACTTCAGACAAACTTCTTCTCTGTTTGTCGTCTATTCTGGTAAAAGGAGAGGTCAAAAAGCAACTTCTACCTCTCTTTCTTTTTGGCTTAAAAGCATCATCCGATTGGCTTATGAGACTGCCGGACGGCAGCCTCCTGAAAGAATCACAGCTCACTCCACTAGGGCTGTAGCTTCCACATGGGCCTTCAAGAACGAGGCTTCTGTTGATCAGATATGTAAGGCAGCGACTTGGTCTTCACTGCACACTTTTGCCAAATTTTACAAATTTGATACTTTTGCTTTTCCGGAGGCTATTTTTGGGAGAAAGGTTTTGCAAGCCGTGGTGCCTTCCGTTTAGGTGACCTGATTTGCTCCCTCCCTTCATCCGTGTCCTAAAGCTTTGGTATTGGTTCCCACAAGTAAGGATGACGCCGTGGACCGGACACACCAATGTTGGAGAAAACAGAATTTATGCTTACCTGATAAATTACTTTCTCCAACGGTGTGTCCGGTCCACGGCCTGCCCTGGTTTCTTAATCAGGTCTGATGAATTATTTTCTCTAACTACAGTCACCACGACACCATATGGGTTCTCCTATTTTTTCCTCCTGTCCGTCGGTCGAATGACTGGGGTGGGCGGAGCCTAGGAGGGACTATATGGCCAGCTTTGCTGGGACTCTTTGCCATTTCCTGTTGGGGAAGAGATATTCCCACAAGTAAGGATGACGCCGTGGACCGGACACACCGTTGGAGAAAGTAATTTATCAGGTAAGCATAAATTCTGTTTTCTTGCATTATTCCTGTAACCACGGCAGCGTCCATTTGGTTTGAGGAATTAGAAAACTCGCTCCAGAAGGAGACTTCTTATGATGAAGTCATGGACAGAATTCACGCTCTGAAGTTGGCTAATGCCTTCATTACAGACGCCGCTTTTCAGTTAGCTAAATTGGCGGCGAAAATTAAAGTTTTGCAATCATGGCGCGCAGAGAGCTTTGGCTAAAATCTTGGTCGGCGGATGTGTCGTCCAAAACAAAATTGCTTAACATTCCTTTCAAGGGTAAGACCCTATTCGGGCCAGAGTTGAAAGAAATTATTTCGGATATCACTGGGGGAAAGGGCCATGCCCTCCCACAAGATAGGCCTTTCAAGGCTAAAAACAAGTCTAATTTTCGTTCCTTTCGCAATTTCAGGAACGGACCAGCTGCTACCTCTTCAGCCACTAAGCAGGAGGGTAACGAATCCCAGCCCAAACCAGCATGGAAACCATTGCAAGGCTGGAACAAAGGTAAACGGGCCAAGAAGCCTGCTGCTGCTACCAAGACAGCATGAAAGATTAGCCCCCGATCCGGGACCGGATCTAGTAGGGGGCAGGCTTTCTCTCTTTGCTCAGGCTTGGGCAAGAGATGTTCCGGCCCCCTAGGCACTAGAAATTGTCTCTCAGGGGTACCTTCTAGAATTCAAAGACTCTCCCCCAAGGGAAGGTTCCACATGTATCGCTTATCTTTAGACCAGATAAAGAGACAGGCATTCTTACATTGCGTAGAAGACCTTTTAAAGATGGGAGTGATACACCCAGTTCCGATACCAGAACAAGGGAGGGGTTTTTTACTCAAACCTGTTTGTCGTTCCCAAAAAGGAAGGAACTTTCAGGCCAATTCTGGATTTAAAAATCCTAAACAAGTTCCTCAGAGTTCCATCATTCAAAATGGAAACCTTTCGGACAATCTTGCCAATGATCCAGGAGGGTCAATATATGACTACCGTGGACATAAAGGATGCGTACCTGCATATTCCTATCCACAAAGATCACCATCAGTTTCTAAGGTTCGCCTTTCTGGACAAGCATTACCAGTTTGTGGCTCTTCCCTTCGGATTGGCCACTGCTCCCAGAATTTTCACAAAGGTGCTAGGGTCCCTTCTAGCGGTACTAAGGCCACAAGGGTTCCCTACCTGGGAACAATAATAGACTCGGTAGAAATGAAAATTTTTCTGATGGAGGTCAGGAAGTTAAAACTTTTGAACTCCTGCCGAGTTCTTCACTCCATTCCAGAACCCTCCATAGCTCAGTGCATGGAGGTAATAGGACTATGCATGGAGGAATGGACGTGGTTCCTTTTGCTCGAATTCATTTAAGACCATTGCAACTGTGCATGCTCAAACAATGGAATGGGGATTATGCAGATTTGTCTCCCCAAATACAAATGGACCAGAAAACCAGAGACTCACTTCTCTGGTGGTTGGCTCAGGATCACCTGTCTCAGGGAACGAGTTTCCGCAGACCGAAGTGGATCATTGTCACGACCGACGCCAGCCTCTTAGGCTGGGGTGCGGTCTGGGAGTCCCTGAAAGCTAAGGGTCTATGGTCTCCGGAAGAATCTCTTCTCCCGGTAAACATTTTGGAATTGAGAGCGATATTCAATGCGCTCCAGACGTGGCCTCAACTAGCGGAGGCCAAATTCATCAGATTTCAGTCGGACAACATGACGACTGTAGCGTACATCAATCATCAAGGCGGAACAAGGAGTTCCCTGGCGATGAGGGAGGTATCCAAGATCATAAAATGGGCGGAGGATCACTCCTGCCATCTATCAGCAATTCACATCCCAGGTGTGGACAACTGGGAAGCGGATTATCTGAGTCGTCAGACTTTCCATCCGGGGGAGTGGGAACTTCACCCGGAGGTTTTTGCCCAGTTAACTCAACTATGGGGCATTCCAGATTTGGATCTGATGGCGTCACGTCAGAACTCCAAAGTTCCACGTTACGGGTTCAGGTCCAGGGATCCCAAAGCGACATTAGTAGATGCCTTGGTGGCACCTTGGTCGTTCAATCTAGCTTATGTCTTTCCACCGTTTCCTCTTCTCCCCCGGCTAGTAGCCAGGATCAAACAGGAGAAGGCTTCAGGAATTCTGATAGCTCCTGCGTGGCCACGCAGGACTTGGTATGCAGACCTGGTGAATATGTCATCGGTTCCACCATGGAAGCTACCTTTGAGGCAGGACCTTCTAACTCAAGGTCCATTCGAACATCCAAACCTAGTTTCTCTGCAACTGACTGCTTGGAGATTGAATGCTTGATTCTAGCGAAGCGGGGATTTTCGCAATCAGTCATAGATACTCTGATCCAGGCTAGAAAGCCTGTCACCAGGAAGATTTACCATAAGATATGGTGAAAATATCTTTGCTGGTGTGAATCCAAGGATTACTCATGGAGTAAGATTAAGATTCCAAGGATACTATCCTTTCTCCAAGAAGGATTGGAGAAAGGTCTATCAGCTAGTTCTTTAAAAGGACAGATATCTGCCCTGTCTGTTTTGCTACACAAACGTTTGGCAGCCGTGCCAGATGTTCAGGCGTTTGTACAGGCTTTAGTCAGAATCAAGCCTGTCTACAGACCTGTGGCCCCTCCATGGAGCCTAAATTTAGTTCTTTCAGTTCTTCAGGGGGTTCCGTTTGAACCTTTACATTCCATAGATATTAAGTTACTATCTTGGAAAGTTTTGTTTTTGGTTGCTATTTCTTCTGCTAGAAGAGTGTCTGAATTGTCTGCTTTGCAGTTTAATTCACCCTATCTGGTGTTCCATGCAGATAAGGTTGTTTTGCCTACTAAACCTGGTTTCCTTCCAAAAGTTGTTTCTAATAAGAATATTAACCAGGAAATTATTGTTCCTTCTCTGTGTCCTAATCCAGTTTCTAAGAAGGAACGACTGTTACACAATCTGGATGTGGTTCGTGCTTTAAAGTTCTATTTACAAGCAACTAAAGATTTCAGACAAACATCATCCTTGTTTGTTGTCTATTCTGGTAAGAGGAGAGGTCAAAAAGCGACTGCTACCTCTCTTTCCTTCTGGCTAAAGAGCATCATCAGATTGGCTTATGAGACTGCTGGACAGCAGCCTCCTGAACGGATTACAGCTCATTCCACCAGAGCTGTGGCTTCCACATGGGCTTTCAAGAATGAGGCTTCTGTTGAACAGATTTGTAAGGCAGCGACTTGGTCTTCACTGCATACATTCACCAAATTTTACAAATTCGATACTTTTGCTTCTTCGGAGGCTATTTTTGGGAGAAAGGTTTTACAAGCAGTGTTGCCTTCCGTTTAGGTTACCTGACTTGTTCCCTCCCTTCATCCGTGTCCTAAAGCTTTGGTATTGGTTCCCACAAGTAAGGATGAAGCCGTGGACCGGACACACCAATGTAGGAGAAAACAGAATTTATATTTACCTGATAAATTCCTTTCTCCTACGGTGTGTCCGGTCCCCGGCCCACCCTGGCATTTAGTCAGGTTTAAATTTAATTTTCCAAACTACAGTCACCACTGCAACCTATGGTTCTCCTTTTTCTCCTAACCGTCGGTCGAATGACTGGGGGGGCGGAGCCTAAGGGGAGCTATATGGACAGCTCTGCTGTGTGTTCTCTTTGCCACTTCCTGTAGGGGAAGAGAATATCCCACAAGTAAGGATGAAGCTGTGGACCAGACACACCGTAGGAGAAAGGAATTTATCAGGTAAATATAAATTCTGTTTTCTAGACAAGCATTACCAGTTTGTTGCCCTTCCGTTTGGCCTAGCAACAGCTCCAAGGATCTTTTCAAAGGTTCTCTGTGCCCTTCTCTCTGTAATCAGAGAACAGGGTATTGCGGTATTTCCTTATTTGGACGATATCTTGGTACTTGCTCAGTCTTTACATTCTGCAGAATCTCATACGAATCAACTTGTGTTGTTTCTTCAAAAACATGGTTGGAGGATCAATTTACCAAAGAGTTCTTTGATTCCACAGACAAAGGTAACCTTTTTGGGCTTTCAAATAGATTTAGTGTCCATGACTTTGTCTCTGACAGAAAAGAGACGTCTGAAGTTGGTTTCAGCTTGTCGAAACTTTCAGTCTCAGTCATTCCCTTCGGTAGCTTTTTGCATGGAAATTCTAGGTCTCGTGACTGCTGCATCGGACGCGATCCCCTTTGCTCGTTTTCACATGACCTCTTCAGCTTTGTATGCTGAACCAGTGGTGCAGGGATTATACAAGGATATCACAAATAATATCCTTAAATCCCAATGTTCGATCTTCTCTGACTTAGTGGTTGGATCACCATTGTTTAATTCAAGGGGCCTCTTTTGTTCGTCCAACCTGGACTGTGATCTCAACAGATGCGAATCTTTCAGGTTGGGGAGCTGTATGGGGATCTCTGACAGCGCAAGGGGTTTGGGAATCTCAGGAGGCGAGATTACCAATCAACATTTTGGAACTCCGTGCGATTTTCAGAGCTCTCCAGTTCTGGCCTCTTCTGAAGAGAGAATCGTTTATTTGTTTTCAGACGGACAATGTCACAACCGTGGCGTATGTCAATCATCAAGGTGGGACTCACAGTCCTCAAGCTATGAAAGAAGTATCTCGGATACTTGTATGGGCGGAATCCAGCTCCTGTCTAATTTCTGCGGTTCACATCCCAGGTGTAGACAATTGGGAAGCGGATTATCTCAGTCGCCAGACGTTACATCCGGGCAAATGGTCTCTTCACCCAGAGGTATTTCTTCAGATTGTTCAAATCTGGGGACTTCCAGAAATAGATCTGATGGCCTCTCATCTAAACAAGAAACTTCCCAGGTATCTGTCCAGATCCAGGGATCCTCAGGCGGAAGCAGTAGGCGCGTTGTCGCTTCCTTGGAATTATCATCCTGCCTATATCTTTCCGCCTCTAGTTCTTCCAAGAGTGATTTCCAAAATTCTAATGGAATGTTCGTTTGTACTGCTGGTGGCTCCAGTATGGCCTCACAGGTTGGGTCTATCTTATGCACCGTCTAGAGGATTGGATAAATTCCAAACATATCTGAACACAAAGGAGTTCGTAAGAAAACTCACATTGAAGAGATACTTCTTAAAGTCACCAGTGGAGAGAAATATCTCCCTTCCAGCGAGCTCCTCTATTGAAGACCAATTCCAACACTCCGATCTTAAACCGAAGTCTCATTTTTATCCTACCCATTGCAAAGGACCGGCCATTGAGACATTCGAAACAATGGTGTGTAATGATATAAAGAAATTGAAATCCAACAAGGCATACAATAGGAATCTTAGTGCCAAGCAACTGAACACCATATCGAATTTGGAAAAGAACCATGACATTATCATCAAATCAGCCGACAAAGGCGGGGGCATTGTGATAATGAACAGGATGGACTATCAGAAAGAATCTGGAAGAATCTTAGGAGACAAAGACACTTATGAAATTCTGGAAGCTGACCCAACAAGTGAATATAAAAGAACACTTGATGATTTACTCATCGAAGCCAACAGATTGGGTATTCTTAATGATAAAGAACATCGATATTTAAGTGTGAAACATCCTAAGATTCCAGTGTTCTACCACCTGCCCAAAATTCACAAAAGTTTGGTCAATCCACCGGGAAGGCCCATAATATCGGGCATAGGATCGGTGTCGAGCAATCTATCTGAATATATAGATAGGAAATTACAACCATATGTCCGAACTTTACCATCATATCTGAGAGATTCCACTGAAGTACTAAATCTACTAAGAGATATAGAATGGGATGAGAGTTATATTATGATCACCAGTGATGTAACATCATAATACACCTCGATTCCGCATGAGGGAGGACTGGATTCTATCAACTACTTCCTAGATAAAGACGACAACATGCCAGAATCCCAGAGGAGGTTCATATTGGATGGGATAGACTACATCCTCCAACACAATTATTTCTACTGTGATAATACATTTTATCGTCAAGTCTGTGGGACAGCCATGGGGACCAGGTTCGCGCCCAGCTATGCCAATCTTTACATGGGTAGATGGGAAACCATCTTCTGGGAATCCTGTCCGGCGGGCGCGGACCTGGTCTTATACAAAAGATATATAGATGACCTTCTAATCATCTGGAAGGGAAGTGAGGACGATTTGAAACACACATTGAACGCAATGAATTTGAATCAGTCCAATCTCAGATTTACTAATTCCATCAGCAAAGACCATATTGTCTTTCTAGATCTAGACATTAGAGTGGTCAATGGGAAGATCGAAACATCCACCCACTTCAAGGAAGTGGACTCCAACAATTATGTCCACCATACGAGCTGCCACCACAAAAAATGGTTATCGAATATCCCGAAAGGGCAATTATTAAGGATTAGGAAAAATTGCTCAAATGAAGAAATGTGGGTCAAACAATCGGGAATACTGAAAACTAGATTCCTGGAAAGAGGATACAGTGAATCTCTCATAGACAAGACCATCACAGAAGTAAACAACATGAAAAGAGATACCCTCTTAACATACAAGATGAAACCAAATAAAGAAAAATCTGAAGGTCTAAAAATTCCTTTTATCACTCAATATGGAGAAAGAAAAAAGACAATTGAGGATATAATTAAAAGACATTGGCACCTACTCAAAGACGACGACATTCTGGGTGAACATCTAACAGAACAACCGAACTTCGTCTATAGGAAGGCCAACAATTTGAAATCGATTCTGGCTCCAAGCATACCCAAACAGAAGAAAGATAAGAACTCTTTAGACATCATGGATAAAAAAACTGTGTGGTTTTTTCCCATGCTACTTCTGTAAAGCATGTACACATGGAAAGAAAACTAATACAATCAAGTCCAAAGTATCTAATGAAGTGTTCCATATTAGACAAACAATAAGATGTACGGATCATAACATAGTCTATCTGGTTGAGTGTGGGTGTGGCCTGCAATATGTAGGCCAAACCTCCAGAAAATTAAAAGACCGAATTCGAGAACATCTGTTGCAGATCAAATGGAAGAAGGTTGACTTACCAATCTACAAACACTTTAAAGAAGTACATGGTGGAAGCGATAAAAGCTTCAAATATATGGGGATATGCAAACTGAACAAGGATTGGAGAGGAGGAGACATGGAACTGAAGTTATTAAAAACAGAATCGAAATGGATCTTCAATTTAGATTGTATCTAGCCAAAAGGTCTCAATGCAAATTTTGAGATTGTCCACCTGTTTTGAACAGTCCAGAGTAATTGTTAGAATTTCATCTCTAAAGCCAAAACATGTCCCAATATCCACTTTGAGATTACCCATTTATTTCAAGTCATATTCATTTTGAGTCATCTTTATCAACCAACCTTTTAGAACTACTCCTAACCATTTGGCTTGGTCGAGTTGAGTAGCACAATTATCAACTTCTATTACTGTCAATAAAAAGATTTTCAATAAAAAGATTTCCAATAGTCCTAGATCTGTGTGATTAAATTATTTTTTTTTTTTTTTATAAAGAGTTTTTATTAATGAAATTGAAAACTTACAACACAATGAGGTTACATTAGTGAACAATCAGTAGCGATACATTGTATTAATATCATCTTCATAAATACAATTACATAAGTAATCTACATTCAATGGTCAGCTTTCCTTCTATTTAGAACGAACACCCATCAAATTATTTTGTTGCATGTATGTATTCTTCCCAAATAAATTTAATATTAAAGTACTCCTCTAGCTTATGGAGTTTGTAGTAGTGATATTTTTTAAGGGACAACACCAAACTAACATATTCCTTCCATTCTCCCTTTAGTGGTATAGATTCTTTCTTCCATAATCGGGGAATTAGTTGTTTCGCACAGTTTAACATGATGTATAATAGTGTAGTCCTCAGTTTACAATTCAATTTAACTGGCTTGTGGAATAAGCATATAAGAGGATCTAGAGGTAGGGTGATATGTATTACTTTACTTATTTCACTAATTATATCCTGCCAATAATCATTTATCTTGGGACAGCCCCACCATATGTGTGTAAGCGAGCCTATTTGACCACAGCCTCTCCAACAGTTGGCATTTGCCATGGGGTATATTTGTGCTAGTCTTTGGGGCGTGTAATACCATCTACTGAGAAGTTTCATATTTGTCTCCCGGAATCTCACTGAGGATCTCGAGGAGTTCATCTTAGAGATGATATCTAACCACTCCTTTTCAGAAAGCTTAGAATTTAGCTCTTCTTCCCATTTTTGTGTATATGTGGGAAGTGTGCGAGATGTTCGTTGTGTTAGTAGTTTGTATGTGGTGGACAGATATCCCCTAGATATTATTGTCGTGTAGCAAAGGGATTCAAACGGGGTTAATGCCCTGCACAGTTTGCTTTTCTCGGAGTGTGAGCTAATTTTGTGAACTAGCTGATGATATTTAAAGCAGTGGTCAAGATGTGTTATGCTTAGATTAAGCAATTCTGTCCGTGTGCGTAATCTACCATTGTCGAGTAATGTATGAAAGGGTAGCAGTGTGTGTATGGAGCATGTCGCACTTGAGTTGGTATTTTTCTCCCATTTCACTAAAGTTGGTGTAAGTGGAGAAGGATTAGAAGAGAGCTTGCTGTCCTTTTTGAGCATTCTGTCCCATTGTTTGAGTGTTTCGGAAGTGAGCCACGAAGGTGTAAGTAACGTTTTCCGTTGTGCTCCCGTCTCCCAGCATATACTACCGAGGTTTGTGTAATTGGCCATTTCTCTTTCTAACGCTACCCATTCTTTATCATTTTCGTCCTTACACCAATTAATAATGCGTGTTAAGTGCACTGCAGATTTATATAACGTTAAATTTGGGACTCCCATTCCCCCCATCTCCTTAGGCATGTACATTGTCTTCATTGATACTCTAATCATGTGTTTAGACCAGATAAAGGTATTGATGGTGTTTTGTAGGGATTGCATATATTGTTCAGGTATGGGTAGTGTCTGTAGTAGATACAGTATTTTTGGGAGGATCATCATCTTTATGGCGCTAATTCTGCCTAACCATGACATAGATTTGTATGTCCAGTCTTGGAGTTCCTGCTTAACTCTTTGTTGTAATGGGAGAAAATTTAAGGAGAATAGTTTGTTTTTATCATTAGGGATTTGTATCCCCAGATACCTAATTGAGGTATTATTGTGTTTATATGAGAATGTTTGTTGTATATGCTGTATGGTATTTTGAGTGTTGTTGAAGCTTAGGAATTCCGATTTAGATTCATTGATTTTGAAATATGATACTTTGCTGTACCTAGAGAATTCTGTGGAAAGGGCTGACAAGGATTGTATTGGGTATGTGAGTGTTAACATGACATCGTCAGCATATAATGCCATTTTATACTCTCTATTATGTGCTGTGATACCCGAAATATTGGGGTTCTGTCTTATATTTGTTGCCAATGCTTCCATGGCCATCACAAATAGAATGGGTGATAATGGGCATCCCTGGCGTGTGCCATTCGATATACTTATTGGTGAGGATAATGTATCATTTAAACATATTTTAGCTGTGGGATGCCTATATAGGGCAAAGATTTTCTCAATTACCAAAACCAAATTTATACAATGTAGCCTTTAAAAAATCCCAGTTTAGCCTATCAAAGGCTTTTTCCGCGTCTACGGACAAAAATATTGTAGGAGTATTCATCTTAGAGGTGTAATCGATAAGATTAATTATTTTAATAGTGTTATCTCTGGCTTCTCGATTAGGTGTAAATCCGGCTTGATTGGTGTTGATTATTAAAGGGAGTATTCTATTCATTCGTGTGGCTATTATTTTTGCGTATAGTTTTGTGTCTACATTAAGCAATGATATTGGTCTAAAATTGGCTGGAGTAGTTGGGGGTTTCCCGGGTTTGGGGAGTACTGTGATATGCGCTTCTACCAAATTTTGGGGAAAGGGGTTGTCTTTATTTTATTGAATAGATTCAAGAGATGGGGGGTCAAGATGTCTTTAAAGGATTGGTAATAGCGAGCTGAGAACCCATCTGGGCCTGGACTTTTTCCCCCTTTCAGGTTTTTAATGGCTTGAAATATTTCTATTTTGGAGATAGGGGCGTCCAATTATTTTTTCTGCTCATCAGTTAGTGTTGGAAGCTTAGTGTTATCTAGATATGTGGACACACTGGATCCTAGACCTGCTTGTGAGGTTGGATTATTTAGGTTGTACAAGTTGTTATAGTATTCCCGGAATCGTGCAATGATCTCCGGAGTAGTATAGATTTTGTGTGTCTTGGAAGTATGTAGTTCGTGAATGTGGGATTTGAGTTTCTTGGCCTTCAGGTATCTAGCTAACATTTTCCCTGCCCTATTCCCCTCATAGAAAAACCTCTGCCTATATTTTTGAGCAATAGTCTGCTGTTCCTGGGCTAATAATTTTTTAAGTTGATATCTGCACTCTTGCAATCTTTTGAGAGTACAAGGGTCTGATGGTTTATTCTTGTGTTGTATGTCTAGGCTTGAGTGCTGTGTGGTCAAGTCAGTGTAATGCTGTCTGTCTAACCTCTGTTTTTGAGCTTTGTATTTTATAAATTCTCCTCTTATATAGCATTTATGTGTTTCCCATAATGTTATTTCGTCAACTTCTGCAGTGTTGTTTATGTCAAAGAAGACTTTAAGAGCCTTATCTAATATCTCTTTTCTTTCTTCAGAATCTAACAAGGAGTCGTCTAGTCTCCATTGAAACTCAGAATTCCTAGTGTTGGGCCAACATAATTGTAGGGTCATTGCAGAATGGTCTAACCATGCAGTAGGTTTTATCATAGAGTTTTTGGAAAGTGGTAGGCCTTTTTGATTGATGAAAAAATAGTCTAGTCTTGTGTAGGTTTTATAAGGGGCCGAGAAAAATGTATAATCACGCTTTTCACCATGAAAGTACCGCCAGGTGTCAAAAAGATTATGTTCTCTCAATGCCTTCCATAAAAATCTGGCTGTTTTAAGGGACACTCCGGTTTTGGGATTTGAGCTATCTAATGTTGGTTGGAGTGGGAAATTAAAATCACCTCCCAATATGAGTACTCCCCTAGAAAAGTCTAATATCTTTTGAAACATACTCTTAAAGAAGGTTGTTTGTTTGTTATTTGGCGCATATATATTTATAAGTGTCACTGGGCTTCCATATAGAAGCCCAAAGATCCCCAGAAACCTACCTTCTCTATCTTTAGATGTTTGAATGTGCTGAAAAGCAGTATTCTTATCTATAAGAATGCTAACCCCTCTTTTTTTTTTGTGTGTATGAGTTATGGAATTGTTGTGTGAAATGTTGACCATGGTACTTGGGCTCCCTATGGGGCCTAGTTATCAAGCCGTCAACCTCAAATACGCTGGAATTCCGCAGCGTATTTGTGGCGAGGCTGATACGCCTTAGTTATCAAAGGCTCGAGACCGGCAAAAGTAGAATTTTGTGACGTAAACTTCGATCCGCCGGACTCAGTCTGACACAGATCGATTCTTACGTCACTCCAAATGTTCCGTACACAAGTGCGGCACATTCTCACTACTTTTGCTAGTTATCAAAAAACTAGCAGGTACGCTCGGCACTTTTACGGCCCAGCGTACCTGGTTTTCAATCCGCCACCCCTGGGTCTTTTGTAATGTGTTTCCTGCAAGAAAAGAACATTTGCTTTACGCTTATGCAAATCTGATAGTGCTGTTGCACGTTTTTGTGGTGAATTTAATCCCTTTACATTCTGAGATATGATATTTAGATTATACGCCATAATATTTGTGATGGGAGCAATAGGGGAATGTGAGAGCGCAAAAAATATTTAATTCTATGGGCTTACATTGGGGGGGGAATAGAATCGGGGTGTACCTTGTAAAGACTTCCTATAGATCTGATCGCCCATATGAACACTTTACCATAACCTGAACTGTGCTTAGAGGGAAGGATCGCCCCTTTCAAACCTAGGAATGTAATTGTACAATAATTAACCTCAATGTTTACAAAACAAACTAATAATATAACAGTGAAAACAGTAACAAGTAAAATTCGAACAGTCATTCTCCAAAATTCAAAATTAGAAAATTAGAAAATTGAAAATAATAACACAATACTTAGGGGTCTTATATAGGGTGGCCTTTGAGTCTAAGTATCATTTATATTTAAGGCTTTAACTGGTAGTTTTAGGGTTGCTATGTAACGGGTATGAGAAATACAAATAAACATTATGCAGATTTAAATAAAAGTGAGGCCTTATATTGGGTGGTACTATTTTCTTTCATGTAATTAGCAAGAGTCCATGAGCTAGTGACGTATGGGATATACATTCCTACCAGGAGGGGCAAAGTTTCCCAAACCTCAAAATGCCTATAAATACACCCCTCACCACACCCACAATTCAGTTTTTACAAACTTTGCCTCCGATGGAGGTGGTGAAGTAAGTTTGCGCTAGATTCTACGTTGATATGCGCTCCGCAGCAAGTTGGAGCCCGGTTTTCCTCTCAGCGTGCAGTGAATGTCAGAGGGATGTGAGGAGAGTATTGCCTATTTGAATGCAGTGATCTCCTTCTAAGGGGTCTATTTCATAGGTTCTCTGTTATCGGTCGTAGAGATTCATCTCTTACCTCCCTTTTCAGATCGACGATATACTCTTATATATACCATTACCTCTGCTGATTCTCGTTTCAGTACTGGTTTGGCTATCTACTATATGTAGATGAGTGTCCTGGGGTAAGTAAGTCTTATTTTCTGTGACACTCCTAGCTATGGTTGGGCACTTTGTTTATAAAGTTCTAAATATATGTATTCAAACATTTATTTGCCTTGACTCAGAATGTTCAACTTTCCTTATTTTCAGACAGTCAGTTTCATATTTGGGATAATGCATTTTAATTTAAACATTTTTTTCTTACATTAAAATTTGACTTTTTCCCTGTGGGCTGTTAGGCTCGCGGGGGCTGAAAATGCTTCATTTTATTGCGTCATTCTTGGCGCGGACTTTTTTGGTGCAAAAATTCTATTTCCGTTTCCGGCGTCATACGTGTCGCCGGAAGTTGCGTCATTTTTTGACGTTATTTTGCGCCAAAAATGTCGGCGTTCCGGATGTGGCGTCATTTTTGGCGCCAAAAAGCATTTAGGCGCCAAATAATGTGGGCGTCTTATTTGGCGCGAAAAAATATGGGCGTCACTTTGGTCTCCACATTATTTAAGTCTCATTTTTTATTGCTTCTGGTTGCTAGAAGCTTGTTCTTTGGCATTTTTTCCCATTCCTGAAACTGTCATTTAAGGAATTTGATCAATTTTGCTTTATATATGTTGTTTTTTCTCTTACATATTGCAAGATGTCTCACGTTGCATCTGAGTCAGAAGATACTACAGGAAAATCGCTGTCAAGTGCTGAATCTACCAAAGCTAAGTGTATCTGCTGTAAACTTTTGGTAGCTATTCCTCCAGCTGTTGTTTGTATTGATTGTCATGACAAACTTGTTAAAGCAGATAATATTTCCTTTAGTAAAGTACCATTGCCTGTTGCAGTTCCTTCAACATCTAAGGTGCAGAATGTTCCTGATAATATAAGAGATTTTGTTTCTGAATCCATAAAGAAGGCTATGTCTGTTATTTCTCCTTCTAGTAAACGTAAAAAATCTTTTAAAACTTCTCTCCCTACAGATGAACTTTTAACTGAACATCATCATTCTGATTCTGATGATTCCTCTGGTTCAGAGGATTCTGTCTCAGAGGTTGATGCTGATAAATCTTCATATTTATTTAAAATGGAATTTATTCGTTCTTTACTTAAAGAAGTCCTAATTGCTTTAGAAATAGAGGATTCTGGTCCTCTTGATACTAAATCTAAACGTTTAAATAAGGTTTTTAAATCTCCTGTAGTTATTCCAGAAGTTTTTCCTGTCCCTGATGCTATTTCTGCAGTAATTTCCAAAGAATGGGATAATTTGGGTAATTCATTTACTCCTTCTAAACGTTTTAAGCAATTATATCCTGTGCCGTCTGACAGATTAGAATTTTGGGACAAGATCCCTAAAGTTGATGGGGCTATTTATACCCTTGCTAAACGTACTACTATTCCTACGTCAGATGGTACTTCGTTTAAGGATCCTCTAGATAGGAAAATTGAGTCCTTTCTAAGAAAAGCTTATCTGTGTTCAGGTAATCTTCTTAGACCTGCTATATCTTTGGCTGATGTTGCTGCAGCTTCAACTTTTTGGTTGGAAACTTTAGCGCAACAAGTAACACATCGTGATTCTCATGATATTATTATTCTTCTTCAACATGCTAATAATTTTATCTGTGATGCCATTTTTGATATTATCAGAGTTGATGTCAGGTTTATGTCTCTAGCTATTTTAGCTAGAAGAGCTTTATGGCTTAAAACTTGGAATGCTGATATGGCTTCTAAATCAACTTTACTTTCCATTTCTTTCCAGGGTAACAAATTATTTGGTTCTCAGTTGGATTCCATTATTTCAACTGTTACTGGTGGGAAAGGAACTTTTTTACCACAGGATAAAAAATCTAAAGGTAAAAACAGGGCTAATAATCGTTTTCGTTCCTTTCGTTTCAACAAAGAACAAAAGCCTGATCCTTCATCCTCAGGAGCAGTTTCAGTTTGGAGACCATCTCCAGTCTGGAATAAATCCAAGCCAGCTAGAAAGGCAAAGCCTGCTTCTAAGTCCACATGAAGGTGCGGCCCTCATTCCAGCTCAGCTGGTAGGGGGCAGGTTACATTTTTTCAAGGAAATTTGGATCAATTCTGTTCACAATCTTTGGATTCAGAGCATTGTTTCAGAAGGGTACAGAATTTGTTTCAAGTTGAGACCTCCTGTAAAGAGATTTTTTCTTTCCCGTGTCCCAGTAAATCCAGTAAAAGCTCAAGCATTTCTGAAATGTGTTTCAGATCTAGAGTTGACTGGAGTAATTATGCCAGTTCCAGTTCCGGAACAGGGGATGGGGTTTTATTCAAATCTCTTCATTGTACCAAAGAAGGAGAATTCTTTCAGACCAGTTCTGGATCTAAAAATATTGAATCGTTATGTAAGGATACCAACGTTCAAGATGGTAACTGTAAGGACTATCTTACCTTTTGTTCAGCAAGGGAATTATATGTCCACAATAGATTTACAGGATGCATATCTGCATATTCTGATTCATCCAGATCATTATCAGTTCCTGAGATTCTCGTTTCTGGACAAGCATTACCAGTTTGTGGCTCTGCCGTTTGGCCTAGCTACAGCTCCAAGAATTTTTACAAAGGTTCTCGGTGCCCTGCTGTCTGTAATCAGAGAACAGGGCATTGTGGTATTTCCTTATTTGGACGATATCTTGGTACTTGCTCAGTCTTTTCATTTAGCAGAATCTCATACGAATCGACTTGTGTTGTTTCTTCAAGATCATGGTTGGAGGATCAATTTACCAAAAGTTCTTTGATTCCTCAGACAAGGGTAACCTTTCTGGGTTTCCAGATGGATTCAGTGTCCATGACTCTGTCTTTAACAGACAAGAGACGTCTAAAGTTGATTACAGCTTGTCGAAACCTTCAGTCACAATCATTCCCTTCGGTAGCCTTATGCATGGAAATTCTAGGTCTTATGACTGCTGCATCGGACGCGATCCCCTTTGCTCGTTTTCACATGCGAACTCTTCAGCTCTGTATGCTGAAGCAATGGTGCAAGGATTACACGAAGATATCTCAATTAATATCTTTAAAACCGATTGTTCGACACTCTCTAACATGGTGGACAGATCACCATCGTTTAATTCAGGGGGCTTCTTTTGTGCTTCCGACCTGGACTGTAATTTCAACAGATGCAAGTCTCACAGGTTGGGGAGCTGTGTGGGGATCTCTGACGGCACAAGGAGTTTGGGAATCTCAGGAGGTGAGATTACCGATCAATATTTTGGAACTCCGTGCAATTTTCAGAGCTCTTCAGTTTTGGCCTCTTCTGAAGAGAGAATCGTTCATTTGTTTTCAGACAGACAATGTCACAACTGTGGCATACATCAATCATCAAGGAGGGACTCACAGTCCTCTGGCTATGAAAGAAGTATCTCGAATTTTGGTTTGGGCGGAATCCAGCTCCTGTCTAATCTCTGCGGTTCATATCCCAGGTGTAGACAATTGGGAAGCGGATTATCTCAGTCGCCAAACGTTGCATCCGGGCGAATGGTCTCTTCACCCAGAGGTATTTCTTCAGATTGTTCAAATGTGGGAACTTCCAGAAATAGATCTGATGGCGTCCCATCTAAACAAGAAACTTCCCAGGTATCTGTCCAGATCCCGGGATCCTCAGGCGGAGGCAGTGGATGCATTATCACTTCCTTGGAAGTATCATCCTGCCTATATCTTTCCGCCTCTAGTTCTTCTTCCAAGAGTAATCTCCAAGATTCTGAAGGAATGCTTGTTTGTTCTGCTGGTATCTCCGGCATGGCCTCACAGGGTTTGGTATGCGGATCTTGTCCGGATGGCCTCTTGCCAACCGTGGACTCTTCCGTTAAGACCAGACCTTCTGTCACAAGGTCCTTTTTTCCATCAGGATCTGAAATCCTTAAATTTAAAGGTATGGAGATTGAACGCTTGATTCTTGGTCAAAGAGGTTTCTCTGACTCTGTGATTAATACTATGTTACAGGCTCGTAAATCTGTATCTCGAGAGATATATTATAGAGTCTGGAAGACATATTTCTTGGTGTCTTTCTCATCATTTTTCCTGGCATTCTTTTAGAATACCGAGAATTTTACAGTTCCTTCAGGATGGTTTAGATAAGGGTTTGTCCGCAAGTTCTTTGAAAGGACAAATCTCTGCTCTTTCTGTTCTTTTTCACAGAAAGATTGCTATTCTTCCTGATATTCATTGTTTTGTACAAGCTTTGGTTCGTATAAAACCTGTCATTAAGTCAATTTCTCCTCCTTGGAGTTTGAATTTGGTTCTGGGAGCTCTTCAAGCTCCTCCGTTTGAACCTATGCATTCATTGGACATTAAATTACTTTCTTGGAAAGTTTTGTTCCTTTTGGCCATCTCTTCTGCCAGAAGAGTTTCTGAATTATCTGCTCTTTCTTGTGAGTCTCCTTTTCTGATTTTTCATCAGGATAAGGCGGTGTTGCGAACTTCTTTTGAATTTTTACCTAAAGTTGTGAATTCCAACAACATTAGTAGAGAAATTGTGGTTCCTTCATTATGTCCTAATCCTAAGAATTCTAAGGAGAAATCGTTGCATTCTTTGGATGTTGTTAGAGCTTTGAAATATTATGTTGAAGCTACGAAATCTTTTCGTAAGACTTCTAGTCTATTTGTTATCTTTTCCGGTTCTAGAAAAGGCCAGAAAGCTTCTGCCATTTCTTTGGCATCTTGGTTGAAATCTTTAATTCATCTTGCCTATGTTGAGTCGGGTAAAACTCCGCCTCAGAGAATTACAGCTCATTCTACTAGGTCAGTTTCTACTTCCTGGGCGTTTAGGAATGAAGCTTCGGTTGACCAGATCTGCAAAGCAGCAACTTGGTCCTCTTTGCATACTTTTACTAAATTCTACCATTTTGATGTATTTTCTTCTTCTGAAGCAGTTTTTGGTAGAAAAGTACTTCAGGCAGCGGTTTCAGTTTGAATCTTCTGCTTATGTTTTTCGTTAAACTTTATTTTGGGTGTGGATTTTTTTCAGCAGGAATTGGCTGTCTTTATTTTATCCCTCCCTCTCTAGTGACTCTTGTGTGGAAAGATCCACTTCTTGGGTAGTCATTATCCCATACGTCACTAGCTCATGGACTCTTGCTAATTACATGAAAGAAAACATAATTTATGTAAGAACTTACCTGATAAATTCATTTCTTTCATATTAGCAAGAGTCCATGAGGCCCGCCCTTTTTTTGTGGTGGTTATGATTTTGTATAAAGCACAATTATTCCAATTCCTTATTTTATATGCTTTCGCACTTTTTTATCACCCCACTTCTTGGCTATTCGTTAAACTGAATTGTGGGTGTGGTGAGGGGTGTATTTATAGGCATTTTGAGGTTTGGGAAACTTTGCCCCTCCTGGTAGGAATGTATATCCCATACGTCACTAGCTCATGGACTCTTGCTAATATGAAAGAAATGAATTTATCAGGTAAGTTCTTACATAAATTATGTTTTTACCTCTAGAGGTAAGGCCTGAACATTATCTAATATAGAGTCTGTAAATATACTTAAATCATCAGATGACACATATTCATATCTATAGTTACGGGTCCTCAGGTTCCGATTCAGAGTCTTCATCTTCTGAAGGGACTTGAGTTGTATGCTTAGATAGTCTCTGTTCTTTCGGAACCCCTTGTGAATTGGATGTTGCTTTCCCTCTCTTTTTGCGTGAAGAGGCAATGTCCCATGACTTTTCTTGTGATTTTCCTTGTGATCTCGGATTTTCTTTATCCTGATTTTTGTGTGTTGCCTCCATAGCAGGAGGGTCTAAGTCCAGCAACCTGCAAAATTGTTCCACTTCCGATGGACTGGAACAGAAGACTCTTTTGTTGTTGTGTAGAACCAGCAGCTGGAAAGGAAATCCCCATCTATAAGGGATTTTTTTTATTTCTCAGGAGTGTGGTTAAAGGTGATAATTCCTTCCGTCTCTGTAAAGTCCTTACTGCCAAGTCAGCATAAAACTGTATGACGACTCCTCTAAACCTCACTGGTTGTTTCTTTCTGGAGGCAGCCATGATATTCTCCTTTTCCAGGAATATTTTGAATTTTATTATAATGTCCCGTGGGGGAGCAGTGTCTGGGGGTTTCGGTCTGAGGGCTCTATGTGCTCGAACCCACTGTATTTTAGCAGCATTTGAGTCATTTAACAGATGTGTGAACAAGGCGGGCAAATACACAGGTAGATATTTTGGGAGTACTGATTCAGGGACCCCTCTAAGCCTGATATTTTTCCTCCTTCCCCTGTTCTCAAGGTCCTCTAATTTATCTTGTAGGGATGTAATCAATTCCGCCTGCTGTCCGACTGTGTCTTGTATGGTTGTGAGATCCTCTCTCATGATGTCTCCCTGATCCTCCAATGCTTCTACCCTGAAGCCTAGGGTGTGCATATCCTGCTTAAGCTCTTGTAATTCCTCCCTTATACAGGTTCTGACTACTTTAGCTATATCTTGTGTTGAGGCAAGAGAAGATAAAATGTGAGATGGTATTGAAGTTTGACTTGTGTCCATGTTTTCTGATACTTGGAGGGGAGATTCACTTGGAGAAGATGGCGTACTGGGGGTTACTTGGCGCTTTTGTGTTTTCTGGTCAGTGTTAAAAAAATGCACTGACAGACTGGCTTTTGTTTAAGGGAGTGCGGGAGCTTTTGGGAGGTTTAATATTCTTTTTTGTAGCCATCCTCACATGTATGTCCGTATTAGGCTCAGGCCTATATAAGGTCAAGTCCAGTGTGTTATTAAAAGTTCTTGTAGGTATGTACAAATGGAGCTCTAGTTGGGGGATTTAACCTTTTACTCTGTTGTGAGTACTGCTGTATCCCCACACTTTACAAACTTATGTCTGCTTTGTGATGTTTATATTGATCCACTCGTTGCGCCCCCAGTTCCGTTTTTCATTTAAAATCTGATTGTAGCTGTAGAATCTATCCCCTCCAACTTTCTCCCCACAACGGGTGTGTACTTCTATGTGTCTCTGTGCTCACCCATTAAGAAGTTGATCCTCTCATTTGTACCTCCGTGTAACTTTGCCGGCTCCGTTGTGGCGCAGCTCCTATCTTTTCAGCTAAACAGCATGGCCTCTACTGTATTCTGCTGCTGGCTCCGTACCTGGATTTTGCGCTGTGGATCTGAAAACAGAGGGTACTGTTAGAGTCCCCAAAGCATCCGGTACATGATCCATTAACTTGCAGCACTCTATGCTTTCATAAGACCCATATGGATCTTTCTATCTCTGGTCCCCTTCACAGAGCTCAGGGCTTAAGCTGCCATCTTAGCTGCGGCCGGTTCCGCCCCCCCTCTGTGTGATTAAATTATACACAGAGGGTATTAGTTTAGACAATCATTTTGTGTATATGTAAGAAAAATTAGTTTACTATCTTATTTATTCGGATTATTTATTTTGATTTTCTGTAGAATCAATATTATCAAGTAACATTTTTCAAGGTGAACGATATGTATTAATTTAACCCCTTAATGACCGAGGACGTGTAGGGTACGTCCTCAAAAAAAAAAAGGCAGTTAACGCCTGAGGACGTACCCTGCACGTCCTCGGTGTGGAAAGCAGCTGGAAGCGATCCTGATCGCTTCCAGCTGCTTTCCGGTTATTGCAGTGATGCCTCGATATGGAGGCATCCTGCAATAACCTTACATGGCCATCCGATGCAGAGAGAGCCACTCTGTGGCCCTCTCTGCACCGGACATCGATGGCCGGTATCGTTGGTGGGTGGGAGCCGACTTGGGTGGCGGGTGGGCGGCCATCGGTGTGCTGTTTAAGGTGGAGGGGGCGGGATCGGGGGCGGAGCTGACGGGGGCGCGCGCGTGCACGGGGGGCGGCGGGCGGGCACGGGGCGGGAGCGGGTGGGAGCTATACTACAGAAACGTTTAAATACACATGTGGGGCAAAAGGGCACTAAAATATAAATCAAATAATAAACAAAGTGATTTTGGAGTGGTGGAGGGTTGGTCTTGGGTGGGGGGAGAAGCTACACTACAGAAAAAGGGATTTTTTTCTAAAAAAAAACCAACACTTTTTTCTTAACTGGGTACTGGCAGGGATCAGGGGGTCTGATGTTTCAGGTGGGAGGCTGAGCTCTACACTAAAGCTAAAATTAACCCTGCAAGCTCTCTACAAGCTACCTAATTAACCCCTTCACTGCTGGGCATAATTCACGTGTTGTGCGCAGTGGCATTTTGCGGCCTTCTAATTACCAAAAAGCAACACCAAAGCCGTATATGTCTGCTATTTCTGAACAAAGGGGATCCCAGAGAAGCATTTACAACCATTTGTGCCATAATTGCACAAGCTGTTTGTAAATAATTTCAGTGAGAAACCTAAAGTTTGTGAAAAAGGGAACATTTTTTTTTATTTGATCGCATTTGGCGGTGAAATGGTGGCATGAAATATACCAAAATGGGCCTAGATCAATACTTTGGGTTGTCTACTACACTACACTAAAGCTAAAATTAACCCTACAAGCTCCATACAAGGTCCCTAATTAACCCCTGCACTGCTGGGCATAATACACGTGTGGTGCGCAGCGGCATTTTGCGGCCTTCTAATTACCAAAAAGCAATGACAAAGCCATATATGTCTGCTATTTCTGAACAAAGGGGATCCCAGAGAAGATTTTTCAACCATTTATGCCATAATTGCACAAGCTGTTTGTAAATAATTTCAGTGAGAAAAAAAAAAAGGGAACGTTTTTTTGTATTTGATCGCATTTGGCGGTGAAATGGTGGCATGAAATATACCAAAATGGGCCTAGATCAATACTTTGGGATGTCTACTAAAAAAATTATATGCATGTCAATTGATATTCAGGGATTCCTGAAAGATATCAGTGTCCCAATGTAACTAGCGCTAATTTTGAAAAAAAAAATGGTTTGGAAATAGCAAAGTGCTACTTATATTTATGGCCCTATAACTTGCAAAAAAAGCAAAGAACAAGTAAACATTGGGTATTTCTAAACTCTGGACAAAATTTAGAAACTTTTTAGCATGGGTGTTTTTTGGTGGTTGTAGATGTGCAACAGATTTTGGGAGTCAAAGTTAGAAAAAGTGTGTTTTTTCCATTTTTTTTCCTCATATTTTATAATTTTTTTATAGTAAATTATAAGATATGATGAAGATAATGGTATCTTTAGAAAGTCCATTTAATGACGAGAAAAACGGTATATAATATGTGGGGGTACAGTAAATGAGTAAGAGGAAAATTACAGCTAAACGCAAACACCGCAGAAATGTAAAAATAGCCTTGGTCCCAAACGGACAGAAAATGAAAAAGTGCTGAGGTCATTAAGGGGTTAAATATTGGATCATCTTTGCAAACATTATCTGCAAAAGAGACTTATTTTGTAAATAAGAGACCATATACTCAAACATCTAAATGTTAAATTGATGTAGATCTGTATTTATTAGTAGATCTCTGTTGATCAAATTGTATATAACTAATCTAATGTTAGTCCTGGATATATCAGCCCCAAATAGGTAAAAATCTTTAAAGATTAAAGTTAACCTCCATTCATTAGCCATCCTAACGGATGCTAATTGAAATGTATTAAATAACCAATTTAACAAATTAAAGAAAAAGTTTGTATCAATAGGCTATCTAATTGCCCATAGCCGATTATGCCCATCTCTAACACATTAAAGAAAAAGTTAGTATTAACAGGCTGTCTAATCGCCCATTGCCGATTATGCCCATTTCCAAAATGGCTCCGAAAAACCGGAAGCATCAAAGAAGTATTACACGCACAGATTTCCGGTTTGCCAACGGAGGTGTGTTTTTTCGGCGGAGGACAATCTGACAGCATCCGCCCGATTTGGCGCAATTTTTAACAAACGCCCACATGTAAGAGTACATAAGGTCAGTATTAATGTAGCCTCTATAAAAAAGGCCCGTTACGAGGGCCAAAACGCGTAGACGACAACTTTATACCAAAGATTTGAGAGGCTCATTATATCCAGGACCAGGCTTTGATTGGTAAGACTATTTCCAATAGTCCATACTCTTGTAGCGCTTTTTGTTTAGTTGCTCATTTTTTATTTTTTCAAGGTCTCTGTTATCACAAAGGAGTAGGACTTTGGACTCCATCGCATATTGAGGAATTTTTCTCTCTCTTTTTTATTAGACATTATATAGACTTGTTTTCCAATTGACTCTCTTAGGACATGATCATTATCGGTTTTAGGAATTGTGAATTAATTGTTTGGCCAAACTAGATTTAAATCTATTGTTTTATAAATTGTTTTGTATACTGTTTATATTGCTTTCAATTTATTTTATTATGTGTTATTGTATATAAGATAGTGAAGTTAGATATTTCACACGGACCACCGAGTCCACTAACTTTCACCATCTAGATTCGTAATAGGCTCATTGAGATAATGGCTGGTACCAGTTTAGTTTAGGTTTTCACTAGTAGGACAACACTTGTATTTTTATTTTTGGTTCTGATTGTTTTTGACCGCACCCACTCACAGCAATTATCACCAATTTGTTTATTTTTATTATTCCTGTTTTTGCATTACATCTTATTCTTATTTTTTGAATCACGGAATTTGTTTTTATTATCATATTTTATATTTTATATTATTGTAAAAACAATTTTGTTGTCTAATTGTTGACCTATAACATAGGTCTTGCACTACCAATTGGAGTTGGTATTATCACATATTGCTCACACTTTATGAGATTACATTATCCTAAATTTGACACTATATGGATTTGTATACACTTTAGATTTATTTCAATTAAGTATCATTCTGTATCTGAATATACCTTTGCGTGTACATAAGAGGGCTCACGACCCAGAATTTTGTACTGTAAGATATCTGAAATCCAGTTGTATCAACTGGACTCTATTCTATTCTATTTTATATTCTTCACTGTATTTAAAAAAAATGTTGTATTTAATTTCTTTGTATCTAGTTTTCTGTATATCGATTTTATTTTAATAAATTCCAAAGATCAGTATTGATCTGGTATACATATAAGTATCATATATTTGTATGGCATAAAAATATATTTGTATGGCATTTGAGTGAGTAAATCTAATCACTTAGGATCACATCAATTCTAAGGGAAGTAATTAGAGATTGTTTCTATTCCAAGGGTATGGACCATTGGCGCTCCTATATATCCTGTTCCATTGTTCAATCTTTAGACCTATTAGGGGGTCATCCTTATAGTGAGCAGATATCGGTCCTGGGCGCTGGTTACTTTTCTATACAAGTCTTCTATATCAAGGCCCATTTCTCCATCAGGATCTTAAATCATTAAATTTGAAGGTATGGAAATTGAACGCTTGATTCTTAGTCATAGAGGTTTCTCTGACTCAGTAATTAATACTATGTTACAGGCTCGTAAATCTGTGTCTAGAAAGATTTATTATCGAGTCTGGAAGACTTACATTTCTTGGTGTTCTTCTCATAAGTTCTCCTGGCATTCTTTTAGAATTCCTAGAATTTTACAGTTTCTTCAGGATGGTTTGGATAAAGGTTTATCTGCAAGTTCTTTGAAAGGACAAATCTCTGCTCTTTCTGTTCTTTTTCACAGAAAGATTGCTAATCTTCCTGATATTCATTGTTTTGTACAGGCTTTGGTTCGTATCAAGCCTGTCATTAAGTCAATCTCTCCTCGGAGTCTTAATTTGGTTCTGAGGGCTTTACAGGTTCCTCCGTTTGAACCTATGCATTCTCTGGATATTAAATTACTTTATTGGAAAGTTTTGTTCCTTTTGGCCATCTCTTCTGCTAGAAGAGTTTCTGAGTTATCTGCTCTTTCTTGTGAATCTCCTTTTCTGATTTTTCATCAGGATAAGGCAGTGTTGCGGACTTCATTTCAATTTTTACCTAAGGTTGTGAATTCTAACAACATTAGTAGAGAAATTGTTGTCCCTTCATTGTGCCCTGATCCTAAGAATTAAAAGGAGAGATCTTTACATTCTTTGGATGTAGTAAGAGCTTTGAAATATTATGTTGAAGCTACTAAAGATTTTAGAAAGACTTCTAGTCTATTTGTTATCTTTTCTGGTTCCAGGAAAGGTCAGAAAGCTTCTGCCATTTCTTTGGCGTCTTGGTTAAAGTCTTTGATTCATCATGCTTATGTGGAGTCGGGTAAGTCCCCGCCTCAAAGGATTACGGCTCATTCTACTAGGTCAGTTTATACTTCCTGGGCTTTTAGGAATGAAGCTTCTGTTGATCAGATTTGCAAAGCAGCAACTTGGTCTTCTTTGCATACTTTTACTAAATTCTACCATTTTGATGTTTTCTCTTCTTCTGAAGCAGTTTTTGGTAGAAAAGTACTTCAGGCAGCTATTTCAGTTTGATTCTTCTGCTTATGATTTCAGTTTTTTTCATTATTTAGATTAAAAATTTTGATTTGGGTTGTGGATTATTTTTTCAGCGGAATTGGCTGTCTTTATTTTATCCCTCCCTCTCTAGGGACTCTTGCGTGGAAGTTCCACATCTTGGGTATCTGCTATCCCATACGTCACTAGCTCATGGACTCTTGCTAATTACATGAAAGAAAATATAATTTATGTAAGAACTTACCTGATAATTTCATTTCTTTCATATTAGCAAGAGTCCATGAGACCCACCCTTTTTGTGGTGGTTATGATTTTTTTGTATAAAGCACAATTATTCAAATTCCTTATTTTTAATGCTTTCGCTCCTTTCTTATCACCCCACTTCTTGGCTATTCGTTAAACTGAATTGTGGGTGTGGTGAGGGGTGTATTTATAGGCATTTTGAGGTTTGGGAAACTTTGCCCCTCCTGGTAGGAATGTATATCCCATGCGTCACTAGCTCATGGACTCTTGCTAATATGAAAGAAATGAATTTATCAGGTAAGTTCTTACATAAATTATGTTTTTCTGTTAAAATAAGTGTATTGTGAATTTTGAGCAAACTTTACCTGCATACAGCTGGTGAGATAAATCAGTGAGACCAGCTTGTTTAAAATGTGTATACCATTTTACAGGAGTTCTTCAGACATACCCTGTCCTTCCCACTTTCTGAATCTTTTTGTTTACTATAGAGCAAATACAAAGTGCATTGTAATTTTATATATTTCTGTGCATCTTTTACAAAGTATGATCTTAATTTGTTAAAGTAACATAGATACTTTCAAAACCTAATCAGAATGTGTAAGATCATTGCTGTATCTAAATCTAAAAGTATAAATCAATATATAAAATAGAAAGTGCAAAGCTTAAATGTAATAATACTGAAAGGACCCTATCTGAAGTGTAAAGTAATATAAAATGCACAAAGTATACGTGTGACAAAACACATATCCTTCCATAAGGCAGGGAGGGTCCACGACTTCATTCCTTACTGTTGGGAAATACAACACCTGGCCACCAGCAGGAGGCAAGACACCCCAGCCAAAGGCTTAAATATTCCTCCCACTTCCCCTATCCTCCAGTCATTATTTGCCTTTCGTCACTATAGGAGGTGGCAGAGAAATGTCAGAAGATTTGGATAGTCCTGTAATGGGTATGTTCCCTTCAAGAAAGGTATGGAGTTTTAAGTAATCCTGTCAAACTGTCAGTGAGAGTATTGATGAAAGTTAGAGTCTGGAGATGCAGGGAAATTTTTTCTGCGAACCCATCCAGACTGTCGCCTAACAGCTCCTGAGCAATCAGTGTTGACGAGTTTCACTGCTTGCTGTTACACACTCAAGTCCATGTCAGAGCGCCGCTGCAAGACTGTCACACTTGAGAGGCTGTGCCTGTTCGACAGCATGGATCCTGGAGGCTAAGAGCATTTTCTTCTTAAATGGAAAGAGTCCACAGCTGCATTTATTACTTTTGGGAATTAAGATCCTGGCCACCAGGAGGAGGCAAAGACACCCCAGCCAAATGCTTACATACTCCTCCCACTCCCCTCATCCCCCAGTCATTCTTTGCCTTTCGTCCCAGGAGGTTGGCAGGGAAGTGTCAGAATTTTTAATTTTTGTCTCTTATGGAGGGTAGTACTCTTCGGCATGGGACAAGAGTTTTAAGTAGTCCTGTCAGTCTCTCAATGAGGAGTTGGATGAAAGTTAAAGTCCGGAGATGCAGGGAGATTCTGGGAAACCATTCTGACTCATGTTAACAGCTCCTCAAGCAATCTGTGTTGTCGAACTTCGCTCTGCTGCCTGCTTTCTTCTCTTAAGTCTATGGCGGAGGCGATGCTACTATCCATCACACTTGAAAGGCTGTGTTCCTGTTCCACGGCGTAGATTCCAGTAAGATCGTTTCATTTTACTTTATTTCTCAATGTACTGTAATGTGAATGTTTCCCAAGATGCTATCACCTTGCGGGTCTATCTTATCACCAGGGTCTCAGTGAGTGTCTTTTAGTATCTTGGAATCGAGGGTTAATATCTCCTGAGGAGGGTTAATTGAACAGGGGGTTTATAATCATGTTTGTTATGTGATTCAACTTGCTTATGTGTGATGTTTATAGGCTTTTGGTTTGGAACATTAGAGGCCTTTGGAAGTAACGCGGCCTTGTGGTTGGGCACGCTTTTTCGGACTGTACGGTTCATCTTGTATCGGGCGTGATTACGTTCCGTTTTCCATTTCCGCATTCCCGACCATATTCTAGTCCGCAGGGGTCTGGTCATAGGAGGTGGTGAGGGCCCCGGCCATTGTGGGTGTCAGGTGCCGTTTTTATTTTACTACTTTAGTCCATATTTATATATCCTCTACCAGTTATGGAGGATTCTGATGCTGAGACTGCTAATTTCAGATTCAGTTACGGAGGATTCTGATACTGAGACTATTTTGATTTCAGATTCTGTGTCCGGTGACGAATCCGGACTGGCCTCGTTGACACATGTCAACCAGTTTTGTTCCGTTTGCCATTTTAGAGCGACTGGTTCCTCGGGCTCGGGAAATCAAGGGACAGCTGAGCCATCCGCCTCTGGGAGTCCTGTCCTCCGAGAGGCGAGTTCCCTACCAATTCATACTTCTACACATGCAGGTAACCCAGTTTCTGATTCCTCCATGCAGGGTGGCGTGTTCCCCCCAGGTGGTTGCAGCACGTTTTCCCTTCCACATAATGTTGGCGATTGTTCGTCTGCAGGGTCCAGACGTTTCTTTGAGAATGTGCTCGTGCCGTATTGTCCCGGGCCTTCCGCCTTGGAGAGGGCCTCTACAGTTCGCCGCGGGTGTAACGTTCCCTGAGTGTTGTGCCTTTCGTTACAGGATTGCGTGACTTTGCGTATTGCTCAGACATGGTTTTTCAGTTATTGAATGACCCTATCGTTACCAGATATGGGGATTTTCAGTCTGCTAATTTGAATGGTGCACCTCATTAGACATGTGGGGATGAGGTAATCTCCTGATTGTCATTTGATTGAGATCTTTCCCAGTCTTTTTTTCTTTTTTTTTTTGGAAGATAGGGCTCCGTTTGGCTGATCTTTTTGGTCGCTAACCGCCGGGTTGCCTTATATTTTATTTGTATCCGATGGGATGTCTTTTATTTGGTTTTGTTTCCTTCAGGAACCTTCTGGGATCAATACTTTGTTCTTCGGATGTTGTTTTAGACACGTTAGTCCTATGTTAAAATGTCTTTTCTTTTTTTTCCCCTATGAGGGAGAATTTGGCTTACCAGTTATGACCCTGGTCCTGTTGGGTTTGTTCGGTCTTGCGGCTGTTCAGACACGTTGTGCTGTTCTGCTCAGCTATTACGGTAGAAGCACCGAGTGCTCAGGTTTTCATGTTCAACTAAGCATTCGAGACGACCCATGGGTCCGTAAGGCGGGATGGATACTTTCAGTCCTTTATAGCCTTCAGTCATAGGTGACAGGGTCAGGAGAGTTTATCCGCTGCGTCACTTTATCTGACATCTGATATCATCAGAACCTAGTGTTTTCCTCCCCCATGCAGAGGAGGATTACAGGGCTTAGTGCCCCGTTGCCGCAGTTGAGTGGTTTGGAATCTTGAATCTCAGGGCTGGTCGGGGTGTTCCACTGTAGTGGAAACTTGGGCTATGCCCTTGCTCCATCTACCTGGCCTGGTCATGGTTGGCCAGGTTTTCTGAGTATTTCTTACTCTTTGCAACAGAGTAGCCCATGTCATCTAGTAGTTAGCTGTGTGGCTTGCGCCTCAAGTGTTGTTGGTTCATACCCAGCTGCGGGTGCTGGATGTCCAATTTCTGGTGCGCCTTAGGGTTGCATTACCCTGGTCAGCTTGACAGTTTACTGGTGGATTCCCTGCTCTGCAGGCAAATGGGTTGACTGTGCCTCTGCTTGGCAAGCTACTTGTCCTTCTAGGACATTTGTGTTGGGGATTTATCTTCCCATTAGCTGGTGGAGTCCGGCCTTGAGAACAGTTGTCCTTCTGGCCTCATCCCTTTTCTTTTTGGGATATTCTCCTCCCTATGGAGATGGGAGTCCTTTCTTGCGGATTCTCCTGGATGGGTGGTAGAAAGGTGGGATTTGTTCTCCCTGGGATCTTGCTGGCTCCAAGTCAGACTTGTTGGGCCTTTATTTTGATAGATCCTTTGGTCTATGGCCTTGTCGTCTGTTTTCAGAGTCGGGTTGTACTTGTACTCTGTGGGGATGGCTGTGCTATCCTCACGCTCATTCCTGTACCAGTTTCGGGATTCTTCTGTTCCCTTATTTTAGATCTCTGGGGCTGGGTTGGTCCAGCTGGGTGTGGGTCTACAGGTCAGAATGGCTGAGCGGTCTAAGGCGCTGTGTTAAGGTTGCAGTCTCCTCTGGATGTGTGAGCTTTGTTGAGTCTATCCGTTAGCTCAGTCTGCTAGGATATAGAATTTCCTTTCAACTTGCTCCATTGATTTCAGAAGAGGGTCTACTCTTCCTTCAGGTTCTGAGGGTATACTCTCCTCAGGGGGCCTCGATTTGAGGTTTTGTGTTCCCCTTTTTAGGGACCTGTATAGGTCCGGCGGCTTGGTTGCCTGGAGCATGCCCTCTGTCTGGGGGTTGCTTTTGGGGTCTGTTCCTTGCTTGACTGCTTCTTCCTCACAAGTGCCCTCGGTGTCATCCTGATATGGATTCTGTGTTCTCAAACTTGGGGTTTTTCACCTGGGTCTATTACATGTTTTTCGTGGTTGAATACTTTGGTATTCTATGTTCCGACACTGGGAGGACTTTGCCTCTTCAGTTGCATTCAGTGCTTGCAGGATGTTGGAGAGAACTCTGTTCTGTCTCTGTGCCCGGGTTTCTTAACCCGGGTTTCGCTTGGTATGAGCGTGGCCTCCTTTTCTGGATTGGGCCCGTTGGGGTCTCCGTGAGCTGGACTCACTCTTGGAGGTGTTCTTTTTTTTGTATTAGGGGACCTTTCGGTTTCCTTGGTTCTCCTTTGCCTTGTCCCCTTGGGGGTTTTGGCTTGTGTACCCTTCTATAGTGGGGGACCGTCTGTTGGGCGACAGTGTCTCCTGGAGGACTGTTGGCTCAGTCGAGTCTGTTTTGCGGTCTCTAGTTTGGCTCCTGGACTAGCTGCGAGTCAGTGTCCTTGGGGCTTTTCCAGGACGAAGCTGGGTTTTTTATTGGGTAGAGGTTCAGGCTTGGTGTCATCAGTATAGGCCGTCTATTGTACCCTCCCATCTTGGCATTGTGTCCTCTATAGCTTGGGTATTGTTTTTCCAAAAGTAATGAATGCTGCTGTGGACATAAATTATCCACAGCTCCCCACCTATAATTTTATGTGGGGCGCCCTTATTATTATTCTGGCACCTTTCACCCTGATATTTCTTCTACTGTTCCTTGTTCCTCGGCAGAATGACTGGGGGAAGAGGGGAGTGGGAGGAGTATTTAAGCCTTTGGCTGGGGTGTCTTTGCCTCCTCCTGGTGGCCAGGTTCTTAATTCCCAAAAGTAATGAATGCAGCTGTGGACTCTATCCATCAGAAGAAAAGGAAATTATCAGGTAAGCATAATTTGTTTTTATAGATACACATTTGCTATTCAGGGTCACACTGTGGCTCCTTTATGCCTCAATAGGATAAAAGGTTAAATATCTCCTTCAGGGAGATTATTTGAACAGCTAGGGAATATTTATAACTGCTTTAATGTGAGAGTTTTTGGGCTCATAGACTGTGTGCTTTTGGCTTCGAACAATCCGGTTTCACTTTCGTTTTTGAGTGTTGCGCAGCTCATAATAGCTTAGCGCCTTTTTCATAGCAGGGGAAATCTTGTTCTACGCACCACGTGACCGGGTGCAGTCTTTTCATTTTCCTACGATCCTGCTGCGGACATCACTCCTAAGGAGAGCGTTTTCACTGTTGGCTGTCTGGGTCTAGGAGGTGGTGAGTGACCCAGCCATTGGGATTATAAATGTGCCGTTTTTTTAATACAATCATTCTTTTTTGTCCTCCTATGGATATATCTTAGCTATGGAGGACTCTGATACTACATTAGAATGTTCTGCTCCTTCTGTACTGATGAATAATTCCTAATTATATTGTGAGGAGGCCGTGGTTTGACCCCCTGCTCAATTTTGTTTCATTTGCCTAAGCACTGTTCTAAAGTCTAAGAAGGGAGACAAGCCTACTAATACTCATAGCGCTATTAGCCCCTCTGAGGAATCTGTGTCCCGAGAGATTACGATTCTTTCTACACTCCCCACTCCACATGCAGTTCCCAGCGGCTCAACTAATCCTCCATCTGGAGGATTGGCTTTTTTCCTGCGGACATTACCACGCAGTTACAATCAGTGGTGTCTGCGGCCCTGAGTGCCTTGCCTCCCTCTAGCAAACTTAAGAGAAAGGTTAAAGGGACACTGTACCCAAAAATTTAATTTCGTGGTTCAGATTGAGCATGAAATTTTATGAAAATTTCGAATTTACTCCTATTATCAAATTTTCTTCATTCTCTTGGTATCTTTATTTGAAATGCAAGAATGTAAGTTTAGATGCCAACCCATTTTTGGTGAACAACCTGGGTTGTCCTTGCTGATTGGTGGATAAATTCATCCACCAATAAAAAAGTGCTGTCCAGAGTACTGAAACCAAAAAAAAAGCTTAGATGCCTTCTTTTTCAAAAAATGATAGCAAGAGAACGAAGAAAAATTGATAATAGGAGTAAATTAGAAAGTTGCTTAAAATTGCATGCTCTTTCTGAATTACAAATGGACAAATTTGGGTTCAGTGTCCCTTTAAACATAGTTCTCCTGACCTAGAGTCATCTAAATATTTGTCGGATTTAGCTACTTCAGTTTCTAAACCTCCTTCAGTGGAGGAACCCTCCTTTAGATTTAAAATTGAGCATCTGCGTTTTTTATTAAAGGAGGTTCTGTCTACGCTAGAGGTTCCAGAGGCTAAACTCCCTGAGGAACCTAAGATCCCTAAATTAGACAGGGTTTATGAAGACAGGAAGGTCCCTCTGACTTTTCCTGTGCCAGTTAAGATGGTGAACATTATTAGTAACAAATGGGAAAGAATAGGAACTTCTTTTTCCCCCTCGTCTACTTTAAAAAAAATATTATTCCCGGTCCCTGACTCTCAATTAGATTTGTGGGGCTCTATCCCTACGGTGGATGGCGCTATTTCTACGCTGGCTAAGCGTACTACTATCCCTCTGGAGGATAGTTCTTCTTTTAGAGAGCCTATGGATTAGAAAATGGAAACTTTTCTGAGGAAGATATTTTAACATACAGGGTTTTTATTTCAACTGGTGGCAGCTGTAGCCACGGTTCCTGGAGCAGCTACCTACTGGTGCAACACTCTGTTGGAGCTTATTGAGGTGGAGACTCCCCTTGAGGATATTCAGGAGAAAATTAAAGCTCTGAGAATTGCTAACTTTTTCATCTGTGACGCGAATATGCAGATTATTCGCCTAAATGCAAAGGCTTCACGGTCCTAGCTCGCCGAGTTGAAGTCTTGGTCTGCGGATGTGACTTCTAAATCCAGACTCCCTTTTCTTCCTTTCAAGGGGAAGATTTTATTCGGTCCAGGACTGGACTCCATTATTTCTACGGTTACTGGAGGGAAAGGTGCCTTCCTACCTCAGGATAAGAAGAATAGGCCTAAGGGATGGCAATTGTCTAATTTTCGTTCTGACAAATCACAAGGACAGCAATCCTCATCCAAGTCTAAGCAGCCCAGTCTTCTTCGATCACATGGATAGAAGATAAACTTGGAAAAGAATTCTCTTACTCCAAGTACAAGGGTGAATTTCCTGGGGACAATCATATACTCCATATCCATGAGAATATTTCTCACAGATCAGAGATGTTGCAAGCTAACTACTGCATGTCTTGGCCTCCTTAAGGCCCTCAGTGACCCAGTGCATGGAGGTGATTGAACTCTCTTTTGCCAGATTCCATCTCAAACCCTTACAACTATGCATGCTGAGACAATGGAACGGCAACCATTCAGATCTGTGTCAACAGATTGTGCTGGACAACCTGTCGAGAGACTCGCTCTCTTGGTGGCTCTGTCCAGATCATCTGTCCCACGGCACGTGCTTCTTGAGACCGTCCTGGGAGATTGTGACTACAGACGCAAGATTTTCCAGCTGGGGAGCCGTTTGGGGTGCCAAGAAAGCACAAGTGCTGTGGACTTAGGAGAAGTCCTCCCGTCCGATCAATATATTGGAACACCGGGCAATCTTCAATGACTTGAAGGCTTGGTTCCTTCTGGGATCGTCCCAGTTCATCACATTCCAATCAGACAATATAACCTTGGTTGCCTATATCAACCATCAGGGGGAAACGAGAAGTCCCTTGGCGATGAGAGAAGTATCTCAGATACTAGAGCGGGCAGAGACTCAGATGTACGCTGTCAGCGATCCACATTCCGGGTGTGGACAACTGGGAAGCGGACTTCATCAGCAGGCTATCCTTTCCCCCAGGGGAATGCCGGAGATAGATCTCATGGCATCCCGCCTCAATACCAAGCTACCCAGGTACGGGTTGAGGTTGAGGGATCCTCAGGCGGAACTGATAGATGCCCTATCAGTACCATGGAGGTTCAAACTTATATCTTTTTCCTCCATTACCGCTTCTCCCTTGTGTGGTGGCTCGCATCAAGCACGTTTATTCTTAGCCAAGAGAGGGTTTTCTGAGAGTGTTATCGACACTCTGGTTCAAGCTCGTTAGATAGTTACTCGTCGTATCTACCATAAAGTGTGGAGAACTTACTTGTACTGGTGTGAAGAGCGTGGCTTTCCCTGACATAAGGTTAAGGTTGCCAGATTTTTATCTTTTCTCCAGGATGGACTGGAGAAGGGTCTATCTGCTAGTTCCCTGAAGGGACAGATATCGGCCCTAGCAGTGTTACTGCACAAGAGATTGGCTGAGCTTCCGGATGTGCAGTCCTTTGTTAAGGCTCTGACTAGGATCAGACCTGTGTTTAGATCTGGAGCTCTGCCTTGGAGCCTCAATCTTGTTCTTAGTGTTTTACAGCAGGCTCCGTTTGAGCCTATGCATACTGTTGACATTAAATTGTTATCTTGGAAGGATCTTTTTTTGTTGGCTATTGCCTCTGCGCGCAGAGTTTCTGAGATTTCTTTCATGTAATTAGCAAGAGTCCATGAGCTAGTGACGTATGGGATATACATTCCTACCAGGAGGGGCAAAGTTTCCCAAACCTTAAAATGCCTATAAATACACCCCTCACCACACCCACAAATCAGTTTTACAAACTTTGCCTCCTATGGAGGTGGTAAAGTAAGTTTGTGCTAGATTCTACGTTGATATGCGCTCCGCAGCAGGTTGGAGCCCGGTTTTCCTCTCAGCGTGCAGTGAATGTCAGAGGGATGTGAGGAGAGTATTGCCTATTTGAATGCAATGATCTCCTTCTACAGGGTCTATTTCATAGGTTCTCTGTTATCGGTCGTAGAGATTCATCTCTTACCTCCCTTTCCAGATCGACGATATACTCTTATATATATACCATTACCTCTGCTGATTTTCGTTTCAGTACTGGTTTGGCTTTCTACAAACATGTAGATGAGTGTCCTGGGGTAAGTAAGTCTTATTTTTTGTGACACTCTAAGCTATGGTTGGGCACTTTTTTATAAAAAAATAAATATATGTATTCAAACATTTATTTGCCTTGACTCAGGATGTTCAACATTCCTTATTTTCAGACAGTCAGTTTCATATTTGGGATAATGCATTTGAATCAATCATTTTTTCTTACCTTAAAAAATTTGACTTTTTCCCTGTGGGCTGTTAGGCTTGCGGGGGCTGAAAATGCTTCATTTTATTGCGTCATTCTTGGCGCTGACTTTTTTGGCGCAAAATTTTTTTCTGTTTCCGGCGTCATACGTGTCGCCGGAAGTTGCGTCATTTTTGACGTTCTTTTGCGTCAAAAGTGTCGGAGTTCCGGATGTGGCGTCATTTTTGGCGCCAAAAGCATTTAGGCGCCAAATAATGTGGGCGTCTTATTTGGCGTTAAAAAAAATAAATAAAAAATATGGGCGTCACTTTTGTCTCCACATTATTTAAGTCTCATTATTTATTGCTTCTGGTTGCTAGAAGCTTGTTCACTGGCATTTTTTTCCCATTCCTGAAACTGTCATTTAAGGAATTTGATCAATTTTGCTTTATATGTTGTTTTTTCTATTACATATCGCAAGATGTTCCACGTTGCAACTGAGTCAGAAGATACTTCAGGAAAATCGCTGCCCGGTGCTGGAGCTACCAAAGCTAAGTGTATCACTTTTGGTATCTGTTCCTTCAGCTATTGTTTGTATTAAATGTTATGACAAACTTGTTAATGCAGATAAAATTTCCTTTAGTACTGTTACATTACCTGTTGCTGTTCCGTCAACATCTAATACTCAGAGTGTTCCTGATAACATAAGAGATTTTGTTTCTAAATCCATTAAGAAGGCTATGTCTGTTATTTCTCCTTCTAGTATACATAAAAGTCTTTTAAAACTTCTCTTTTTTCAGATGAATTTTTAAATGAACATCATCATTCTGATACTGATAATGGTTCTTCTGATTCAGAGGATTCTGTCTCAGAGGTTGATGCTGATAAATCTTTGTATTTGTTCAAGATGGAATTTATTCGTTCTTTATTTAAAGAAGTATTAATTGCATTAGAAATAGAGGATTCTGGTCCTCTTGATACTAAAACTAAACGTTTAAATAAGGTTTTTAAATCTCCTGTAGTTATTCCAGAGGTGTTTCCTGTCCCTGATGCTATTTCTGAAGTAATTTCCAGGGAATGGAATAATTTGGGTAATTCATTTACTCCTTTTAAAACGTTTTAAGCAATTATATCCTGTGCCATCTGACAGATTAGAGTTTGGGACAAAATCTCTAAGGTTAATGGGGCTGTCTCTACTCCTGCTATATTTTTAGCGGATGTTGCTGCAGCTTCAACTTTTTGGTTAGAAGCTTTAGCGCAACAAGTAACAGATCATAATTCTCATAGCATTATTATTCTATAACATGCTAATTATTTTATTTGTGATGCCATCTTTGATATCATTAGAATTGATGTCAGGTATATGTCTCTAACTATTTTAGCTAGAAGAGCTTTATGGCTTAAAACTTGGAATGCTGATATGTCTTCTAAGTCAACTTTGCTATCCCTTTCTTTCCAGGGTAATACATTATTCGGTTCTCAGTTGGATTCTTTTATCTCAACTGTTACTGGAAGGAAGGGAACTTTTTTACCACAGGATAAAAAATCTGAGGTAAATTTAGGTCTCATAATTGTTTTCGTTCCTTTCATCACAACAAGGAACAAAAGCCTGATCCTTCATCCTCAGGAGCGGTATCAGTTTGGAAACCTTCTTCACTTTGGAATATATCCAAGCCTTATAGAAATCCAAAGCCAGCTCCTAAGTCCCCATGAAGGTGCGGCCCTTATTCCAGCTCAGCTGGTATGGGGCAGTTTACGTTCTTTTCAAAGAAATTTGGATCAATTCCGTTCACAATCTCTGGTTTCAGAAGGGTACAGAATTGGCTTCAAGTTAAGGCCTCCTGCAAAGAGATTTTTTTCTTTCCCGTGTCCCAGTAAACCCAGCAAAGGCTCAAGCATTTCTGAAATGTGTTTCAGATCTAGAGTTGGCTGGAGTAATTATGCCAGTTCCAGTTCTGGAACAGGGGCTGGGGTTTTATTCTATCTCTTCATTGTACCAAAGAAGGTCAATTCCTTCAGACCAGTTCCGGATCTATCAATATTGAATCGTTATGTAAGGATACCAACATTCAAGATGGTAGCTGTAAGGACTATCCTGCCTTTTGTTCAGCAAGGGCATTATATGTCTACAATAGATTTACAGGATGCAGATCTGCATATTCCGATTCATCCAGATCACTTTTAGTTTCTGAGATTCTCTTTTTTAGACAAGCATTACCAGTTTTGTGGCTCTACCGTTTGGCTTAGCATCAGCTCCAAGAATTTTTACAAAGGTTCTCGGTACCTTTCTGTCTGTATTCAGAGAACAGGGTATTGGTATTTCCTTATTTGGACGATATCTTGGTACTTGCTCAGTCTTCACATTTAACAGAATCTCATACGAATCGACTTGTGTTGTTTCTTCAAGATCATGGTTGGAGGATCAATTTACCAAATAGTTCATTGATTCCTCAGACAAGGGTAACCTTTTTAGGTTTCCAGGTAGATTCAGTGTCTATGACTCTGTCTTTGTCAGACAAGAGAAGTCTAACATTGATATTAGCTTGTCAAAACCTTCAGTCACAATCATTCCCTTTGGTAGCCTTATGCATGGAAATTTTAGGTCTTATGACTGCTGCATCGGACGCGATCTCCTTTGCTCATTTTCACATGCGACCTCTTCAGCTCTGTATGCTGAACCAATGGTGCAGGGATTACACAAAGATATCTCAATTAATATCTTTAAAACCGATTGTACGACACTCTCTGACGTGGTGGACAGATCACCATCGTTTAGTTCAGGGGGCTTCTTTTGTTCTTCCAACCTGGACTGTAATTTCAACAGATGCAAGTCTTACAGGTTGGGGAGCTGTGTGGGGGTCTCTGACGGCACAAGGGGTTTGGGAATCTCAGGAGGTGAGATTACCGATCAATATTTTGGAACTCCGTGCAATTTTCAGAGCTCTTCAGTCTTGGCCTCTTCTGAAGAGAGAGTCGTTCATTTGTTTTCAGACAGACAATGTCACAACTGTGGCATACATCAATCATCAAGGAGGGACTCACAGTCCTCTGGCTATGAAAGAAGTATCTCAAATTCTGGTTTGGGCGGAATCCAGCTCCTGTCTAATCTCTGCGGTTCATTTCCCAGGTATAGACAATTGGGAAGCGGATTATCTCAGTCGTCAAACGTTGTATCCGGGCGAATGGTCTCTTCACCCAGAGGTATTTCTTCAGATTGTTCAAATGTGGGAATTTCCAGAAATAGATCTGATGGTTTCTCATCTAAACAAGAAACTTCCCAGGTTTCTGTTCAGATCCTAGGATCCTCAGGCGGAGGCAGTGAATGCATTATCACTTCCTTGGAAGTATCATCCTGCCTATATCTCTCCGCCTCTAGTTCTTCTTCCAAGAGTAATCTCCAAGATTCTGAAGGAATGCTCGTTTGTTCTGCTGGTAGCTCCAGCATGGACGGATTCTTTTTCGGATGGTCTCTTGCCAACCGTGGGCTCTTCCGTTAAGACCAGACCTTCTGTCGCAAGGTCCTTTTTTCCATCAGGATCTCAAATCTTTAAATTTAAGGGTATGGAGATTGAACGCTTGATTCTTGGTCAAAGAGGTTTCTCTGACTCTGTGATTAATACTATGTTACAGGCTCGTAAATCTGTATCTAGAGAGATATATTATAGAGTCTGGAAGACTTATATTTCTTAGTGTCTTCTCATCATTTTTCCTGGCATTCTTTTAGAATTCCGAGAATTTTTTTTTACAGTTTCTTCAGGATGGTTTAGATAAAGGTTTGTCCGCAAGTTCCTTGAAAGGACAAATCTCTGCCCTTTCTGTTCTTTTTCACAGAAAGATTGCTAATCTTCCTGATATTCATTGTTTTGTACAAGACTTGGTTCGTATAAAACCTGTCATTCAGTCAATTTCTCCTCCTTGGAGTTTGAATTTGGTTCTGGGGGCTCTTCTAGCTCCTCCTTTTGAACCCATGCATTCATTTGGACATTAAACTTCTTTCTTGGAAAGTTTTGTTTCTTTTGGCCATCTCTTCTGCCAGAAGAGTCTCTGAATTATCTGCTCTTTCTTGTGAGTCTCCTTTTCTGATTTTTCATCAGGATAAGGCGGTGTTGCGAACTTCTTTTGAATTTTTTCCTAAGGTTGTGTATTCTAACAACATTAGTAGAGAAATTGTGGTTCCTTCATTATGTCCTAATCCTAAGAATTCTAAGGAGAAATCATTGCATTCTTTGGATGTTGTTAGAGCTTTGTAATATTATGTTGAAGCTACTAAGTCTTTCCGAAAGACTTCTAGTCTATTTTTCATCTTTTCTGGTTCTAGAAAAAGCCAGAAAGCTTCTGCCATTTCTTTGGCATCTTGGTTGAAATCTTTAATTCATCATGCCTATGTCGAGTCGGGTAAAGCTCCGCCTCAAAGGATTACAGCTCATTCTACTAGGTCAGTTTCTACTTCCTGGGCATTTAGGAATGAAGCTTCGGTTGATCAGATTTGCAAAGCAGCAACTTGGTCCTCTTTGCATACTTTTACTAAATTCTACCATTTTGATGTGTTTTCTTCTTCTGAAGCAGTTTTTGGTAGAAAAGTACTTCAGGCAGCGGTTTCAGTTTGAATCTTCTGCTTATGTTTTCATTAAACTTTATTTTGGGTGTGGATTGTTTTCAGCAGGAATTGGCTGTCTTTATTTTATCCCTATCTCTCTAGTGACTCTTGCGTGGAAAGATCCACATCTTGGGTAGTCATTATCCCATACGTCACTATCTCATGGACTCTTGCTAATTACATGAAAGAAAACATAATTTATGTAAGAACTTACCTGATAAATTCATTTCTTTCATATTAGCAAGAGTCCATGAGGCCCACCCTTTTTGTGGTGGTTATGATTTTTTTATATAAAGCACATTTATTCCAATTCCTTATTTTATATGCTTTCGCACTTTTTTCTTATCACCCCACTTCTTGGCTATTCGTTAAACTGATTTGTGGGTGTGGTGAGGGGTGTATTTATAGGCATTTTAAGGTTTGGGAAACTTTGCCCCTCCTGGTAGGAATGTATATCCCATACGTCACTAGCTCATGGACTCTTGCTAATATGAAAGAAATGAATTTATCAGGTAAGTTCTTACATAAATTATGTTTTCTGCTTTACAATGTCTTATCTTGTTTTCTATGCTGATAAGGCGGTTTTACGTACTAAATTAGGGTTCCTACCTAAGGTGGGTGTCGGATTGTAGCATTAATCAAGAAATTGTTGTTCCTTCTTTGTATCCTAATCCTCCTTCAGCGAAGTAACGCTTGCTTCACAATCTAGATGTGGTTCGTGCCTTGAAGTTCTATCTCTAGGCTACTAAGGAATTCAGACAGTCTTCCTCTTTGTCATCTATACAAGGAAGCGTAAGGGGCAGAAGGCTACTGTAACTTCTCTATCTTTCTGGTTGAGGAGTGTCATCCGCTTAGCTTATGAGACAGCGGGGCAACAGCCTCCTGAGAGGATAACCGCTCATTCCACTAGAGCAGTGGCTTCCTCCTGGGCTTTTAAGAACAAAGCCTCTATGGATTACATTTGTAAGGTGGCTACCTGGTCCTCCTTATACACTTTTTCTAAATTTTACAAGTTTGATGTGTTTGCTTCCGCGAGAAAAGTTTTGCAGGCTGTGGTGTCCTCAGAATAGGGTCTGTATCTTTTTTGTTCCCTCCCGTTATTCCTTTAGCCTGGAGCTTGGGTTTAGTTTTCCAAACAGTAAGGAATGAAGTAGTGGACTCTCCCTGCGTTATGAAAGGAAAACATAATTTATGCTTACCAGATAAATTCCTTTTCTTCCTCGCAGGGAAAGTCCACGACCTCGCCCGTAATTTATTTTTGTTGGGCGGTTACTTTTTTTATATTATTTCTTCTAGCACCTTTATACCCTGATATTTCTCCTACTTTTCCTTGTTCCCTCAGCAAAATGACTGGGGGATAGGGGAAGTGGGAGGGATATTTAAGCCTCCTCCTGGTGGCCAGGTGTTGTATTTCCCAACAGTAAGGAATGAAGTTGTGGACTCTCCCTGCCAGAAAGGAAAGGCATTTATCTGGTAAGCATAAATTATGTTATCATGCAGTGCATTGGGCTTGAGCATTCATTAAGTACAGCCCCTGGGAAGTTTGCACTACACTTTCTCTCCAAGCTGGCGAATCCTTTGATCATCAGGCCCTCAGAAACAAGAGGACATTCTAGTAGGGTGCAGATTGACACTTTTTCAGGCCTGGGAGAAGTCCTGTTCAGGGTTCTTAGGTGTTAAAAATTATATTCCATTGTTGCCAGGCTATCAAACAAGACCCCCTTGAGGAAGGTTTCCTCTGTCTCATGTTTCGCAAGATTCCTCAAAGGCTGAAGTATTGTTGGCTTGTTTAAAAGATCTGGAAGGGATGCTATTGATTGCTCCCATTCCTGTTGTGGAACAGAATTATGGGTTCTACTAAAATCTGTTCAGAGTCAATTTAGGTCTAACAACTTAAAGAAATTTTATTTACATATTATGTTTAATCCTGAGATTTGCCTTGCTTACCAGAAATTATCAGATTGTGGAGCTTTCCTTTGATCTGGCCACTGCACCCAGAATCTTTACAAAGTATTTGAAACAATAGTATCTGAAGCGAGAGCTCACAGGATTGCCGTAGCTCTGTACCTAGACCACATTCTGGTACAGGCTCCCTCCCTCCAGCTCGCAAGTGAACATACACACAAGGTTCTCTAGTTTCTCCACAACCACGGTTAGAAAATCAACCCTCTGAAGAGCTCCTTAACCTCTCCTTCCTGTGTTCTATTATAGATTCAGTATCAATGAGGCTTTCTCTGACAGAACAACTCGGACTTAAATTACATAAGGCGTGTGCCCCTCTACAACTCAATTGCCTTATTTCAGTATCTTAACGCATGGAAATGGTAGCCCTCATGGTAGCAGCTTCATATAATGTTCCCTATGCCAGATATCAAAACAAGGCAGCCCTTACATTGTGGCAGTCACCAGTCCATTCTTCAGCGGACTTCATCTCTCTGGCCAGCGTGGGTTGTTATCACCATAAACACCATCTTGACAGGTTGGTGTGCAGTCTAGGTGCCCAAGAGGGCTTAAGGAGTTTAGTCTCCCCTGGAGATGAGGTTAATAATCAATATTTTGGAGCTCCACACAATTTTCATGGCCAGAGTTAGCCCAGCCTAAGGCAGGGATCCTTTCCAATGTTACAGCACTGGCTTACATCAATCATCAAGGGGGAACACAAACTTCCTTGGCGATGAAAGAAGTCTACATTCTCAAAGCCAGAAAGCAATCGTTGCATTATATCAGTCATTTACATCCCAGCAGTGAACAACTGGAAAGTGGACTTTCTCAGCTGTTAGTACCTTCACCTGGGTGTAATGGCCTCTGAACCAGTATTTGACCAGATTTTGACATTTTTGAGCATTCCAGGCATAAAATCTCATGGCCTCCCACTTGAACCACAAGCTGTCCCGGTATTGTCAGGTCTTGAGATCCTAAGATGCCTTAGTAGTTCGCTGGTGTTTTAATGTGAGGTACATCTTTCATCCATTTTTTGTTGCTATCAAGGGTGATTGCCTTTAATAAACAGGGAAAAGTTTCTGTCATGCTCGGCTAAACTTTGTTCAGAGAAAGGAGCCCAGATACAGAGGAGTATGTAGTTGGTGCAACTTGGCCACTAAGAGGGGCTAGAGCGGTAGAACTCCTAGAGCTACTAAGTTTCTTTGACATAATAGGGAGCAAGTTGTAAGAAAACTCTAAAAGGAAACCTTTATTAATAACGTAGTTAATGTTTAAGTTTGTTAATATCACAGAAGCAGGTACCACTGGAGCTTTGCAGTGAAAGGAATCTAGAACACAGCAGACAACTAACACTAGAGCTAGATTTGCTGATATCTTTAGAACACTACAGGCAGGAATCTCTCTAAGCTGGCTATACCTGATAACAGCAAGCTAGAGTTACACTGAGGCAGGCTGTAACTCCAAAAGGCAGTACTGGATAACTTACAGCAGGATGATAAAAGTCAAAAAGGCTTGAATCAAAACAATTATGGACAAGAGGAACAAGATCAGGATCCACAGAAGCTTACTCGGGTCAGGCAATGGGTCTTAAACAATCGAGAAGTAGTAGTTCAAGGCACATTCCAAATAGCAGAATCCAAACAAATCCAATGACAGCAACAGGGAAATCAGAACACAAAATACACACAGGAATAGAGGCAGTAGCTAGAATCAAAACTATAATGACAGAGCACTTAAAGGCAAGGAAGCCATTTAATAGAGACTGCCTAATAAGTGCACCTGTTTGTGCAGGACAGCAAGTGAACCAAGATCATTCATAAAACCCAGGTTCAATTGCAGTAGTTAATTTAGCACATGGTCAATGCAGCACAGCAGATCCAGAATTGTTTTCTAAATCACTGGCTAGATGGGCCAGATAGCAGGTGTGTCCTATCCAGATTTTCTTTTCTTTCATATAGGTGGAGAGAGTCCACGATCCGTTGCATATGTTGATTACATTCTACAAGGAGGACGCAGTTTCCCAAACCCCAAGAGACCTATTAAACCCCTCACACATATCTTTGTCTTTACTTTGTCTCCATTGGAGGTGGTTGAAGCAATGTTTCTTCAGTGAAAGGGGCTTTCAGTCTGTTGAAGCCCGTTCCCCTCTGAGTACAGTGCTTGTCAGAGGGATGTATTTGGGGGTATGGTTTATGATATGATGGTTTTGGCTCGTGAGAAATCCTTCATAGGCCCTTTGTAAATTCGGTCGCAGGGACTCATCTTCTGCCTCTTTACAGATCTACATTTTACTGATATTTCATTACCTCTGCTGATATGTTTTACTACTGGTTTGGCTGTCTGCTACTTGCTTGATAGTGGACGAGTGTCTATGGGTAAGTATGTGTTATTATTTTATATATACTCATATAGCTTTGATTATGGGCCTCTTGTTTTGCATGCAAACCTTTTTTATTTATTTATAGACTCTCATATAGCCATATTGTGGGCACTTTTAATTGTTAAAAATATATTATGTATACATGGCCCTGGAACAGAATATCACTATGCTTGCTTTGTACACAAATATATCAGGGAGTCTTAGGGAGGCAGACTCTTTCTGCCAAGTCAGCTGTAGTAGCTTAATAATTAGCCCAGCTTCCGAGTAAGCAGAAGGTTTGGAAATTGAATTAAGCTGCAGCTACTTGCACCTTGGTTGTACCTTCACAAAGTTGGTTTTAAAAACTAGACTGAACTATGTACCTGCATTAACTATATCTGTAAAGCTACTTAAAGGGACATAAAACCTCCTTTTTTCTTTCATGATTCTGATAGAACACCCAATTTTAAACAACTTTCCAATTTACTCCTGTTATCAAATTTTCTTTGTTTTCTTGTTATCCTTTGTTGAAAAGCAGTAAAGTAAGCTTATTAGTGTGCACGTGTCTGCAGCTCTATATGGCAGCAGTTTTGCAACAATGTTATACATTAGCAGGAAAACTAGATGGCGGCACTATTTCCTGTCATGTAGTGCTTCAGGCATGTGCACGCTACCTACCTAGGTATCAATTTAACAAAGAATAACATGAGAACAAAGCAAATTTGATAATAGAAGTAAATTGGAAACTTTTTTAAAAATTGTATTCTCTATCTGAATAATGAAAGAACATTTGGGGGTTTAATGACCCTTTAAAGGGATTATACATTTTTTTCTTCCCTTAAAGGGACAGTCTACACCAGAATTGTTATTGTTTTAAAAGATAGATAATCCCTTTATTACTCATTTCCCAGGTTTGCATAACCAACACAGTTATAATAATATACTATTAACCTCTGTGATTATCTTGTATCTAAGCCTCTGCAAACTGCCCCTTTTTTCAGTTCTTTTGATAGACTTGCAGTCTAGCCAATCAGTGCCTGCTCCCAGATAACTTCTCGTGCACGAGCACAGTGTTATCTATATGAAATACGTGAACTAACACCCTGTAGTGGTGAAAAACTGTTAAAATGCAATCTGAAAGAGGTGGGCTTCAAGGTCTAAGAAATTAGCATATGAACCTCCTAGGTTAAGCTTTCAACTAAGAATACCAAGAGAACAAAGCAAAATTGGTAATAAAAGTAAATTGGAAAATAGTTTAAAATTACATGCTCTATCTGAATCATGAAAGTTTATTTTGGCGTAGACTGTCCCTTTAACAGCTTTCTTAAGGTTTTTTTTGTGTGCTCTTTGCTTTGCTTATGCTATAAGGAGCAGTGAAATCTGTCCCTAGAAACTGAGTCTCCTGAACTCTTTTCTATCATTATTTAAGTGTGGTTATTATAAAACAACTGAAGCACTTTCTTCAGCTGATTTGTGTGACTCATGTTTAGATTTGTTAAATGCATACGGACTAATCTAATGTTTCTAGGGTACTAATACACCTGTTCTCTATTTATTACAGGTTGGTGCTAAACAAGAGTAAAAGGTCAGTTCAGATTGTTTCCTTCTAAGTGATATGTACCCTGATCCAAGGGATACTGTGGTAGATAAAGCACTCCTTTTTTTTTATTATTATTATAAGTTGAACACATCGTTCTTAGTGATTTTAGTATTCTAATGCTGTCTCTGACTTGATTGCTAAGGAAGGATTTGAACCGGGTGTGTCTGTTAATCATTTTTGCTATGTTTAAAATGTGTATCCTTTTTTCTACATACTGGTTACATTCTCAGACCAACTATTTCTATCTGAGGTAGCTACTGCTTCCAATTTCCGGTTGTCCAGTCTCTCAGAACACTTTATTTTCTGATAACACTGCTATACCTATTAAGTTTACTTCAGAATACAAATTCTTTTATTTGTGATGCTGTATTTGATATTATAAATATCTACGTCAAAAGCATGTCTGTTACTATTCTTACCAGAATGGCCTGTGGCTTAGATCCTCCAATGCTCACTATGGTGTCTAAAGTCTAGGGAAAAAAAAATAAAGAACAGACAACTGACTTCTCTGTTCACAGCAAGGTTCCTATGGTTTACTTTAGGGACCTAATGCTCATTGGAACAAGTGCAAACAGGATAAGAAGTTGGTTCCCACCTCCAAAACTACTATTTCAGTAGCATATGCACCTATTTAAATACCACTCCTACTTAATTGGAGGAGAGTCCACTGCTTTATTCATTACTTGTGGGAATTAAGAACCTGGCCACCAGAAGGAGGTAAAGACATTCCAGCCAAAGGCTTAAATACCTCTCCCACTCCCCTCATCCCCCAGTCATTCTTTGCCTTTCGTCACAGGAGGTTGGCAGAGAAGCATCGGAAGATTCAATAGTCTCTTTTGGAGGGTAGTACTCTTCGCAATGGCACTGGAGTTTTAAGTAGTCTTGTCAGCCTCTCACTGAGAGCATGGGTGAAAGTTAGAGTCCGTAGATGCAGGGGAAGTTCTTCTGTGAAACCATCCCGACTCATATTAACAGCTCCTTAAGCAATCAGCGTTGACGAGTTTTGCTGCCTGCTTTCTGCTCTCAAGTCCATGTCACGAGCGATGCTACTAACCTGTGACACTTGAAAAGCCGTGTTCCTGTTCCACGGCAAAGATTGTTAAATTTTTCTCCAACATTGGTGTGTCCGGTCCACGGCGTCATCCTTACTTGTAGGAATATCTCTTCCCCAACAGGAAATGGCAAAGAGTCCCAGCAAAGCTGGCCATATAGTCCCTCCTAGGCTCCGCCCACCCCAGTCATTCTCTTTGCCGTTGCACAGGCAACATCTCCACGGAGATGGTTAAGAGTATGTGGTGTTTAGTTGTAGTTTTTTATTCTACTATCAAGAGTTTGTTATTTTAAAATAGTGCTGGTATGTACTATTTACTCTGAAACAGAAAGAGATGAAGAATTCTGTTTGTGAGAGGAAGATGATTTTAGCAGACAGTAACAAAAATCCTTTGCTGTTTCCACATAGGACTGTTGAGATGAAGTAACTTCAGTTGGGGGAAACAGTTAGCAGACTTTTCTGCTTAAGGTATGACTAGCCATATTTCTAACAAGACTGTGTAATGCTGGAAGGCTGTCATTTCCCCTCATGGGGACCGGTAAGCCATTTTCTTAGTCTCAAGCAGAATAAAGGGCTTAATATGGGCTATAAAACTGGTAGACACTTTTATGGGCAAAATCGATTGCTTTATTTGGGCATTTTATACATGTTTATGCTGGTATTTCACACTTATAAACTTGGGGAACGTTTTTTAACGTCAGGCACTATGTTAGACACCTTTTCCAGTCAGGAAGGGCCTTCCCAGTTGTAGGCTGAGCCTCATTTTCGCGCCATTAATGCGCAGTTGTTTTTGAGAGCAAGACATGCAGATGCATGCGTGAGGACCTGAAAATAGTTGGAAAAGTTCCTAGAAGGCGTCATTTGGTATCGTATTCCCCTCTGGGCTTGGTAGAGTCGCAGCAAGGGCCGTAGCTGGGACTGTAGAGGGGTTAAAACTGTAACCGGCTCCGGTTTCGTTATTTTAAGGGTTAAAGCTCTGAAAATTGGTGTGCAATACTTTTAATGCTTTAAGACACTGTGGTGAAATTTTGGTAAATTTTGAACAATTCCTTCATATTTTTTCACACATTCAGTAATAAAGTGTGCTCTGTTTAAAATTTAAAGAGACAGTAACGGTTTTGTTTTAAAACGGTTTTTGTGTTTTACTGACAAGTTTAAGCCTGTTTAACATGTCTGTGCCTTCAGATAAGCTATGTTCTATATGTATGAAAGTCAATGTGTCTCCCCCTTCTAAATTATGTGATAATTGTGCCAAAGCGTCCAAACAAAGTAAGGACCGTACTGTCACAGATAATGAAGTTGCCCAATATGATTCATCAGATGAAGGGAGTAGACATGGTTCTACATCATCTCCTTCTGTGTCTACACCAGTTTTGCCCACGCAGGAGGCCCCTAGTACTTCTAGCGCGCCAATGCTTATTACCATGCAACAATTGACGGCTGTAATGGATAACTCCATAGCAAATATTTTATCCAAAATGCCTGCATATCAGAGAAAGCGCGATTGCTCTGTTTTAAACACTGAAGAGCAGGAGGGCGCTGATGATAATTGTTCTGTCATACCCTCACACCAATCTGAAGGGGCCATGAGGGAGGTTTTGTCAGATGGGGAAATTTCAGATTCAGGAAAAATTTCCCAACAGGCTGAACCTGATGTTGTGACATTTAAATTTAAATTAGAACATCTCCGCGCACTGCTTAAGGAGGTGTTATCTACTCTGGATGATTGTGACAACCTGGTCATTCCAGAAAAATTATGCAAGATGGACAAGTTCCTAGAGGTTCCGGTGCACCCCGACGCTTTTCCTATACCCAAGCGGGTGGCGGACATAATGAATAAGGAATGGGAGAAGCCCGGCATACCTTTTGTTCCCCCTCCTATATTTAAGAAATTATTTCCTATGGTCGACCCCAGAAAGGACTTATGGCAGACAGTCCCTAAGGTCGAGGGGGCAGTTTCTACTCTAAACAAGCGCACTACTATTCCTATCGAGGATAATTGTGCTTTCAAAGATCCTATGGATAAAAAATTGGAGGGTTTGCTTAAAAAGATTTTTGTACAGCAAGGTTACCTTCTTCAACCCATTTCGTGCATTGTTCCTGTCACTACAGCAGCGTGGTTCTGGTTCGAGGAACTAGAAAAGTCGCTCAGTAGAGAGACTCCATATGAGGAGGTTATGGACAGAGTTCACGCACTTAAGTTGGCTAACTCTTTTATTTTAGATGCCGCTTTGCAAATAGCTAGATTAGCGGCGAAAAATTCAGGGTTTGCAATTGTGGCGCGTAGAGCACTTTGGCTAAAGTCATAGGGGCCCATTTATCAAAGGGCTTGCGGACCTGATCCGACACTGCGGATCAGGTCCGCAAGACCTCGCTAAATGCGGAGAGCAATACGCTCTCCACATTTAACATTGCACCAGCAGCTCACAAGAGCTGCTGGTGCAACGCCGCCCCCTGCTGACTCGCGGCCAATCGGCCGCCAGCAGGGAGCTGTCAATCAACCCGATCGTATTCGATCGGGTTGATTTCCGGCGGTTCCTGTCCGCCTGCTCAGAGCAGGCGGACAGGGTTATGAAGCAGCGGTCTTTAGACCGCTGCTTCATAACTTGTGTTTCTGGCGAGTCTGAAGACTCGCCAGAAACACGGCCCTTCAAGCTCCATACGGAGCTTGATAAATGGGCCTGATGGTCAGCGATATAAATCATCCAAGACAAAATTGCTTAATATCCCCTTCAAGGGAAAAAAATCTCTTTGGGCCAGAATTGAAAGAGATTATCTCAGACATCACTGGGGGAAAGGGCCACGCCCTCCCACAAGATAGGCCTTTCAAAGCCAAGAATAAGTCTAATTTTCATTCCTTTCGTAATTTCAGGAACGGACCGGGCTCTAATTCTGCATCCTCTAAGCAAGAGGGTAATACCTCACAGACCAAACCAGCCTGGAAACCGATGCAAGGTTGGAACAAGGGTAAGCAGGCCAAGAAGCCTGCCGCTGCTAACAAAACAGCATGAAGGAGTAGCCCCCGATCCGGGACCGGATCTAGTGGGGGGCAGACTCTCTCTCTTTGCTCAGGCTTGGGCAAGAGATGTTCAGTATCCCTGGACGCTAGAAATAGTTTCTCAGGGTTATCTTCTGGAATTCTAGGAACTACCCCCAAGGGGAAGGTTCCACATGTCTCACTTATCCTCAAACCAAATAAAGAGACAGGCATTCTTACATTGTGTAGAAGACCTGTTAAAGATGGGAGTGATACACCCAGTTCCAACGGCGGAACAAGGAATGGGATTTTACTCAAATCTTTTTTTTAGTTCCCAAAAAAGAGGGAACTTTCAGACCAATCCTGGATTTAAAGATCCTAAACAAATTTCTCAGAGTACCATCGCTCAAGATGGAAACCATTCGAACTATTCTACTCACAATTCAGGAAGGTCAATTTATGACTACCGTGGATCTAAAGGATGCGTATCTACATATCCCTATCCACAAAGAACATCATCAGTTCCTAAGGTTCGCCTTTCTGGACAAACATTACCAGTTTGTGGCCCTCCCATTCGGGTTAGCCACTGCTCCAAGGATTTTAACAAAGGTACTCGGATCCCTTCTAGCAGTTCTAAGACCAAGGGGCATTGCAGTAGTACCGTACTTGGACGACATTCTAGTACAAGCGTCGTCTCTTTCAAAGGCAAAGGCTCACTCAGACATCGTTCTGGCCTTTCTCAGATCTCACGGATGGAAGGTGAACATAGAAAAAAGTTCCCTTTCTCCGTCGACAAGAGTTCCCTTCTTGGGAACAATAATAGATTCCTTAGAAATGAGGATTTTCTTGACAGAAGTCAGAAAGTCAAAACTTCTAAACGCTTGTCAAGTTCTTCATTCTATTCCTCGTCCTTCCGTAGCTTAGTGCATGGAAGTAGTAGGATTGATGGTTGCAGCAATGGACATAGTTCTAAGACCATTACAACTGTGCATGCTGAAACAGTGGAATGGGGACTATACAGACTTGTCTCCAGTGATTCAAGTAGATCAGAAAACCAGAGACTCACTCCGTTGGTGGCTAACCCAGGATCACCTATCCCAGGGAATGAGCTTCCGCAGTCCAGAGTGGGTCATCGTCACGACCGACGCCAGCCTAGTGGGCTGGGGCGCGGTCTGGGAATCCCTGAAAGCTCAGGGACTGTGGTCTCGGGAAGAGTCTCTTCTCCCGATAAACATTCTGGAACTAAGAGCGATATTCAATGCTCTCAGGGCTTGGCCTCAGCTAGCAAAGGCCAGATTCATAAGATTCCAATCAGACAACATGACGACTGTTGCGTATCTCAATCATCAGGGGGGAACAAGGAGTTCCCTGGCGATGAAAGAAGTGACCAAAATAATACAATGGGCGGAGAATCACTCCTGCCACCTATCTGCGATCCACATTCCAGGTGTGGAAAACTGGGAAGCGGATTATTTGAGTCGTCAGACATTCCATCCGGGGGAGTGGGAACTCCACCCGGAGATCTTTGCCCAGTTGACGCAACTATGGGGCATTCCAGATATGAATCTGATGGCATCTCGTCAGAACTTCAAGGTTCCTTGCTACGGGTCCAGATCCAGGGATCCCAAGGCGACTCTAGTGGATGCACTAGTAGCGCCTTGGACCTTCAACCTAGCTTATGTGTTTCCACCGTTTCCTCTCATTCCCAGGCTGGTAGCCAGGATCAAACAGGAGAGGGCCTCGGTGATCTTGATAGCTCCTGCGTGGCCACGCAGGACTTGGTATGCAGACCTGGTGAATATGTCATCGGCTCCACCATGGAAGCTACCTTTGAGACAGGACCTTCTTGTTCAGGGTCCATTCGAACATCCAAATCTGGTCTCCCTCCAGCTGACGGCTTGGAGATTGAACGCTTGATTCTATCAAAGCGTGGGTTTTCAGATTCCGTGATAGATACTCTGGTTCAAGCCAGAAAACCGGTAACTAGAAAGATTTACCATAAAATATGGAAAAGATATATCTGCTGGTGTGAATCCAAGGGATTCCCATGGAATAAGATAAAGATTCCTAGGATTCTTTCCTTTCTACAAGAAGGTTTGGATAAAGGATTATCTGCAAGTTCTCTAAAGGGACAGATTTCTGCTTTATCTGTCCTACTAAACAAACGACTGGCAGTTGTGCCAGATGTTCAAGCATTTGTTCAGGATTTGGTTAGGATCAAGCCTGTTTACAGACCTTTGACTCCTCCCTGGAGTTTAAATCTAGTTCTTTCAGTTCTTCAAGGGGTTCAGTTTGAACCCTTACATTCCATGGATATTAAATTGTTATCTTGGAAAGTTTTGTTTTTGGTTGCTATTTCTTCTGCTAGAAGAGTTTCTGAGTTATCTGCTCTACAGTGTACTCCACCCTATCTGGTGTTCCATTCAGATAAGGTTGTTTTGCGTACTAAGCCTGGTTTTCTACCAAAGGTTGTTTCCAACAAAAATATTAATCAGGAGATAGTTGTACCTTCTTTGTGTCCGAATCCAGTTTCAAAGAAGGAACGTTTGCTACACAATTTAGATGTAGTCCGTGCTCTAAAATTCTACTTAGAAGCCACAAAAGAGTTCAGACAAACTTCTTCTCTGTTTGTCGTCTATTCTGGTAAAAGGAGAGGTCAAAAAGCAACTTCTACCTCTCTTTCCTTTTGGCTTAAAAGCATCATCCGATTGGCTTATGAGACTGCCGGACGGCAGCCTCCTGAAAGAATCACAGATCACTCCACTAGGGCTGTAGCTTCCACATGGGCCTTCAAGAACGAGGCTTCTGTTGATCAGATATGTAAGGCAGCGACTTGGTCTTCACTGCACACTTTTGCCAAATTTTACAAATTTGATACTTTTGCTTCTTCGGAGGCTATTTTTGGGAGAAAGGTTTTGCAAGCCGTGGCGGAGCCTAGGAGGGACTATATGGCCAGCTTTGCTGGGACTCTTTGCCATTTCTGGTTGGGGAAGAGATATTCCCACAAGTAAGGATGACGCCGTGGACCGGACACACCGTTGGAGAAAGTAATTTATCAGGTAAGCATAAATTCTGTTTTTATGCATGTATGATAACGCTAGAAGACAGGGTCACAGTGTGACTTCTTTTATCTGTATAGCATCAAGGGTTAATATCTCCTTAGGGGGATTATTAAACAAGGGGGAATAATCTTATATGTTTATTTGATTTTATGCTGCTTTTATGTGTGAGATGTTATGGGCTCATGGGCTGTTATGGAATAAACAGGTTTCACTTTCACTTTGGAAGCCATGCAGCTTACAAGCTTGGCATGCTTTTTCTCATAGCAGGGACGGCCCTGCATTGTGCACCATATGATTCTTTCCTCTTTCTTGACTGGGTGTCTATCAGAGAGGAGTCCTAACTTCTGTACTGTCTGGGTCATGGGAGGTGGTGAGTACACAGCCATTGGAATATAAAGGTGCAGTTTTTTTGAATAAAATAATATTTTATTTTTATAGTTCTCCGGTTATTGCACTAGCGATGGAGGATTCTGTTACTTAGAGGGCACGCCCTCTATTCCTAAAGAGTAATTCCTGTTTATAATGTGAGGAGGCCTTACCGTCCCCTCAATTATGTTCCATATGCCTTCATAATGTGATAATATCAAACATATTTCTTTTACAAAGATATGACGAGTCCACAGATTTCATCCTTACTTGTGGGATATTAACCTCAAAGAGCACCACAGCAGAGCTGTATATATAGCCCCTCCCTTCCCCTCCACCCTCAGTCATTCTCTTTACCTGTGTTATACTAGGAAGACATGGTAAAGTGAGGTGTTAATTTTAGTTTCTTCAATCAAGAAGTTTTTTTATTTTAAATGGTACCGGTGCGTGCTATTGTCCTCAGGGGGATATGGAAGAAGATTTCTGCCCTGAGGTTTGATGATCTTAGCATTTGTAACTAAGATCCACGCTGGTTCCCACAAGACTTCTGAAGGTAACCATGAGACATCTTCAGTGTGGAGACCGGTTTCATGCTACAAGTAGCATTAAAGGGACACTGTACCCAAATGTTTTCTTTCATGATTCAGATAGAGCATGCAATTTTAAGCAACTTTCTAATTTACTCCTATGATCACATTTTATTCATTCTCTTGGTATCTTTATTTTAAAGGCAAGAATTTAAGTTTAGATGCCGGCCCATTTTTGGTGAACAACCTGGGTTGTCTTTTCTGATTGGACAGCACCAATAAACAAGTGCTGTCCATGGTGCTGAACCACAAATTGGCTGGCTCCTTAGCTTAGATGCCTTCTTTTTCAAATAAAGAAAGCAAGAGAATGAAGAAAAATTGATAATAGGAATAAATTAAAAAGTTGCTTAAAATTGCTTGCTCTATATGAATCACAAAAGAAAAAATTTGGGTTCAGTGTCCCTTTAAGGTATGTGCAGCCTTTTTTCTGAGGAGACTTGGTGTATCAGAACTGGCTAGCATTTTTTCCCTGTATGGGAATGGGGTAAGCAGTAAAACCTATTTTAAAAAGAGGGGTGTTACTGGAGTCCCTATATTATATTTATCATTAGTTGATATTTGGGCATTATGTGACATGGGAGACAAAGTAAAAAACGATGTTTTATGTTTTTTATTTTTTTGGCACTTTAAACTTATTGGTTTTATACTTGAGGGTTGTATTGTGTGTGTATTTCTACTTTAGTGGAAAACCACATTCCCATGTGGTGTTGTTTGGGCCTACTCTGATTTTTTACCTTAAGGGGCGGGGCCTATTTTGGCGCATTTCCTTCAGGCTTAGCAGCAGCAAACAGTAACTCGGTGGCTCCTGGACTGTGTAGCTGGTCTGAAGGGTTGGAAACTTGATTCAAAGTACTCTGTGGGCAGGTAGGCGCCACGTGGTGCAGGGGGTATTTTTTATCTATCTTTTGACTAGATGTTGATATAAGTACTTCTAAAGCCTTATTTCTGCCTTTACTTCTGGGTGCAGTAATTTTTGGATTAACCAACGATATTAAGTTAAATCTGGGAATAATTTAACGTTTTTTTGTGCATTTTGGAAAAATTGGTCACTTTTTCTTTTTTTAAAGGCACAGTACAAGTTTTTTCTAATGTTTATTTTATGCTATAAATATGTGTTTAAACGACTTTTGTTTTATTACTAGTCTGTTCAACATGTCCGACATTGAGGTTTCTCATTGTTCTATGTGTTTAGAAGCTATTGTGCAACCCCCTCTTACATTGTGTAACTTTTGTACTGAAAGGGCTTTACAATGTAAAAAGCATATTTTAAATAAAGTAAGTGTGCCTAAGGAGGATTCTCAGTCTGAAGAGAATCAGGATATGCCATCCAATTCTCCCCAAGTGTCACAACCTTTAACGCCCACACAAGCGACTCCTAGTACTTCTAGTGAGTCTAATTCTTTCACCAAGCAAAATATGGCCACATTTATGAATTCTACCCTCACAGAGGTTTTATCTGGGTTGCAAGGGAAGCGCAGTAGCTCTGGGTTAAGAAAAAATGCTGAGCCTTCTGACGCTTTAGTAACCATATCCGATGTACCCTCAAAATGTTCAGAAGTAGGGGTGAGGGATTTGCTGTCTGAGGGAGAGATTTCTGATTCAGGAAAGATGTTCCCTCAGACAGACTCAGATATGACGGCCTTTAAATTTAAGCTAGAACACCTCCGCTTATTGCTCAGGGAGGTTTTAGCGACTCTGGATGATTGTGACCCTATTGTAGTTCCAGAGAAATTGTGTAAAATGGACAAATATTTAGAGGTTCCTGTCTACACTGATTTTTTTCCGGTCCCTAAGAGGATGTCGGACATTGTTACTAAGGAGTAGGATAGACCAGGTATTCCGTTCGCTCCCTCTCCTACTTTTAAGAAGATGTTTCCCATATCCAACAACATGCAGGACTTGTGGCAGACGGTCCCTAAGGTGGAGGGAGCTATTTCTACTCTAGCTAAGCGTACAACTATACCTATTGAGGACAGTTCTGCTTTCAAAGATCCTATGGATAAAAAATTAGAGGGTCTCCTAAAGAAAACGTTTGTTCATTAGGGTTTTCTTCTCCAACCTATAGCGTGCATTGTTCCTGTAACCACTGCAGCTGCCTTTTGGTTCGAGGCTCTGGAAGAGGCTCTTCCATTAGATGATATTCTGGATAGAATTAGGGCTCTTAAGCTAGCTAATTCTTTCATTACAGATGCCGCTTTTCAACTGGCTAAATTAGCGGCAAAGAATTCAGGTTTTGCCATTTTAGCGCGTAGAGCATTATGGCTTAAGTCCTGGTCGGCTGATGTGTCATCAAATCTAAGCTTTTGACCATCCCTTTCAAGGGTAAGACAGTATTCGGGCCTAAAATGAAAGAGATCATTTCAGATATCACTGGAGGGAAAGGTCATGCCCTCGCTCAGGATAAGTCAAATAAGATGAGGACCAAACAAAATAATTTTCGTTCCTTTCGAAACTGCAAAGGTGGTTCCACTTCCTCTTCCCCTGCTGCAAGCCAAGAGGGGAACTTTGCTCAATCCAAGTCAGTCTGGAGACCTAACCAGGCTTGGAACAAAGGTAAACAGGCCAAGAAGCCTGCTTCTGCCACCAAGACAGCATGAAGGGGTAGTCCCTGATCCGGGAGCGGATCTAGTAGTGGGCAGACTTTCTCTCTTTGCTCAGGCTTGGGCAAGAGACGTTCAGGACTCCTGGGCTTTAGAAATCGTAACCCAGGGGTATCTTCTAGATTTCAAAGATTCTCCTCCAAGGGGGAGATTCCATCTTTCTCAATTGTCTGTAAACCAGACAAAAAGAGAGGCGTTCTTATGCTGTGTAGAAGACCTATTTACCATGGGAGTGATCTGCCCAGTTCCGAAAACAGAACAGGGCAGGGGTTCTACTCCAATCTGTTTGTGGTTCCCAAAAAAGAGGGAACCTTCAGACCAATTCTAGATCTCAAGATCCTAAACCAATTCCTCAGAGTCCCATCCTTCAAGATGGAGACCATTCAGACTATTTTACCAATGATCCTGGAGGGTCAATATATGACCACCGTGGACTTAAAGGATGCGTATCTACACATTCCTATCCACAAAGATCATCACCAGTTCCTCTGGTTTGCCTTTCTGGAAAAGCATTACCAGTTTGTGGCTCTTCCCTTCGGGGTGGTCATGGCTCCGAGAATTTTCACAAAGGTGCTAGGGTCCCTTCTGGCGGTCCTAAGGCCGCGGGGCATAGCAGTGGAGCCTTATCTAGACGACATCCTAATTCAAGCGTCGACTTTCCAACTAGCCAAGTCTCACATGGACATTGTGTTGGCCTTTCTAAGATCTCATGGGTGGAAGGTGAACGTAAAAAAGAGTTCTCTTTCCCCTCTCACAAGAGTTTCATTCCTAGGGACTCTGATAGACTCGGTGGACATGAAAATATTTCTGATGGAGGTCAGGAAATCAAAGATTTTAGCCACCTGCCGAGCCCTTCATTCCATTCCTCGGCTGTCAGTGGCTCAGTGTATGGAGGTAATCGGACTAATGGTAGCGGCAATGGACATAGTTCTGTTTGCTCACTTACATCTCAGACTACTGCAACTATGCATGCTCAGACAGTGGAATGGGGATTATGCAGGTTTATCTCCTCAGATAAATCTGGATCAGGAGACCAGAGATTCTCTTCTTTGGTGGTTGTCACAGGATCACCTGTCCCACAGAATGTGTTTCCGCAGGCCAGCGTGGGTTATAGTGACGACGGACGCCAGCCTACTGGGCTGGGGTGCAGTCTGGAATTCCCTGAAAGCACAGGGTTTGTGGACTCAGGAGGAGGCCCTCCTACCGATAAATATTCTAGAATTAAGAGCGATATTCAATGCTCTTCAGGCGTGGCCTCAGCTGGCTTCGGCCAGATTCATCAGATTTCAATCGGACAACATCACGACTGTGGCTTATATCAATCATCAGGGGGGAACAAGGTGTTCCTTAGCGATGATAGAAGTTTCCAGAATAATCCGATGGGCAGAGACTCACTCTTGCCATCTATCAGCAATCTATATCCCAGGGGTAGAGAACTGGGAGGCGGATTTTCTAAGTCGTCAGACTTTTCATCCAGGGGAGTGGGAACTCCATCCGGAGGTGTTTGTCAACTGGTTCAGCTATGGGGCACACCAGAATTGGATCTGATGGCATCTCATCAGAACACCAAACTTCCTTGTTACGGGTCCAGGTCAAGGGATCCTCAGGCAGTATTGATAGATGCTCTAGCAGTACCCTGGTTGTTCAACCTGGCTTATGTGTTTCCACCATTCCCTGTCCTTCCGCATCTGATTGCCAGAATCAAACAGGAGAGAGCTTCAGTGATTTTGATAGCACCTGCGTGGCCACGCATGACTTGGTATGCAGACCTGGTGGACATGTCATCTCTACCACCATGGACTCTGCCACTGAGACAGGACCTTTTGATTCAAGGTCCGTTCAAGCATCCAAATCTAATTTCTCTGCGACTGACTGCTTGGAAATTGAACGCTTGATTTTATCAAAGCAGGGTTTCTCTGAGTCGGTCATAGATACCTTGATTCAGGCTCGAAAGCCTGTCACCAGGAAAATCTATCATAAGATATGGCGTAAATATCTTTTTTGGTGTGAATCCAAAGGTTACTCATAGAGCAAGATCAGGATTCCTAGGATTTTGTCCTTTCTCCAAGAGGGATTGGAGAAGGGATTGCCAGCTAGTTCCTTAAAGGGGCAGATATCTGCTATGTCTATTCTATTGCACAAGCGTCTGGCAGATGTCCCATGTCGGGCTTTCTGTCAGGCTTTAGTTAGAATCAAGCCTGTGTTTAAACCTGTTGCTCCGCCATGGAGTTTGAATTTAGTTCTTAAAGTTCTTAAAGGGGTTCCGTTTGAACCCATGCATTCCATAGATATTAAGCTTCTATCTTGGAAAGTTCTGATTCTAGTTGCTATCTCTTCAGTTCGAAGAGTTTCTGAACTATCTGCATTACAATGTGACTCGCCTTATCTTGTTTTCCATACTGATAAGGTGGTTTTGCGTACCAAACCTGGGTTCCTCCCTAAGGTTTTTACTAACAGGAATATCAATCAGGAAATTGTTGTTCTAAGAAGGAACGTCTGTTGCACAACTTGGACGTGGTTCGTGCTTTGAAGCTTTATTTGCAAGGAACCAAAGGTTTTCGTCAAACATCTTCTTTGTTTGTTGTCTATTCTGGAAAGCGTAGAGGTCAAAAGGCTGCGGCTACCTCTCTTTCCTTTTGTCTGAAAAGCATCATCTGTTTGGCTTATGAGACTGCTGGACAGCAGCCTCCTGAAAGAATTACAGCTCACTCTACTAGAGCGGTGGCTTCCACATGGGCTTTTAAAAATGATGCTTCTGTTGAACAAATTTGTAAGGCTGCGACTTGGTCTTCGCTTCATACCTTTTCCAAATTTTACAAATTTGATACTTTTGCTTCTTTGGAGGCTATTTTTGGGATATAGGTTCTGCAAGCAGTGGTGCCTTCCGTTTAGGTTCCTGTCTTGTCCCTCCCTTCATCCGTGTCCTAAAGCTTTGGTATTGGTATCCCACAAGTAAGGATGAAACCGTGGACTCGGTACATCTTGCAAAAGAAAACAAAATTTATGCTTACCTGATAAATTTCTTTCTTTTGCGATTTACCGAGTCCACGGCCCGCCCTGTCTATTCAAGATAGTATTTTTAATTGAAAACTTCAGTCACCTCTGCTCCTTTTTCTTCCTAAGCCTTCGGTCGAATGACTGTGGGGTGTAGTTAAGGGGGGAGCTATATAGACAGCTCTGCTGTGGGTACTCGCTTTGCCACTTCCTGTTAGGAAGGATAATATCCCACAAGTAAGGATGAAACCGTGGACTCGGTACATCGCAAAAGAAAGAAATTTATCAGGTAAGCATAAATTTTGTTTATTGGGCCAGAATTGAAGGAGATCATTTCTGATATTTCAGGAGGTAAAGGCCATGCCCTACCCCCCGCTTCTTCTTCTTCCACAAAGCAGGAAGGGAATTTTTCTCAATATAAGTCAGTCTGGAGACCCAATCAGAACTGGAATAAGGGTAAACAATAAAAAAAAACACTGCTGGTCCTAAGACAGCATGAAGGGGTGGCCCCCGATCCGGGACCGGATCTAGTAGGGGGCAGACTCTCTTTCTTTGCTCAGGCTTGGGCAAGAGATGTTCAGGATTCCTGGGCACTAGAAATAGTGACCCACGGTTATCAATTGGAATTCGAGGATTTTCTCCCAAGAGGAGATTTTATCTTTCAAAATTATTTGCAAACCAGATAAAGAGAGAGGCGTTCTTACGCTGTGTAAAAGATTTTATTTTTACTATGGGAGTAATCTGTCCTGTTCCAAAATTAGAACAGGGACAGGGGTCCCCAAAAAAGAGGGGACGTTCAGACCCATTTTGGACCACAAGTGTCTAAACAAATTTCTAAGAGTTCCATCATTCAAGATGGAGACAATTCGAACGATTTTGCCAATGGTTCAGGAGGGTCAATATTTGACTACTGTGGATTTGAAGGATGCTTACCTTCATATTCCAATCCACAAAGATCATCATCGGTTTCTAAGGTTTGCCTTCTTGGACAAAAATGATCAGTTCGTGGCTCTTCCTTTCAGGTTGGCTACAGCACCCAGAATCTTCACCGAGGATCTAGGGTCTCTTTTGGTGGTTCTCAGACCGCAAGGGATAGCGGTGGTGCCTTTTCTGGACGATATTATGATTCAAGCGTCAACATATCATCTGACAAAATCTCACACGGACACAGTGTTGTCTTTTATGGAAACTCACGGCTGGAAGGTGAACATAGAGAAAAGTTCACTTGTTCCACAGACAAGGGTTCCTTTCTTGGGAACTCTGATAGACTCGGTAGCCATGAAAGTATTTCTGACGGAGGTCAGAAAATCAAAGATTTTGAATACTTGCTGAGCACTTCAGTCCACTCCAGTGGCTCAGCGTATGGAGGTAATCGGATTAATGGTAGCGGCAACTGACATCGCTCTGTTTGCTCGCTTTCATCTCAGACCTCTGCAACTGTGCATGCTCGGTCAGTGGAATGGGGATTATGTGGATTTATCTCCAAAGATAATTCTGGATCAAGAGACCAGAAACTCTCTTCTTTGGTGGTTGTCGCCGGATCATCTGTCCCAGGGGACTTGTTTCCGCAGACCCTCGTGGGTGATGGTGACAACAGATGCCAGCCTTCTGGGCTGGGGTGCAGTTTGGAATTCCCTGAAGACTCAGGGTGTTTGGACTTAAGTGGAGTCTCTACTTCCAATCAATATTTTGGAACTGAGGGCAATATTCAATGCGCTTTAGTTCCAAAATATTGGCTTCGGCCAAATTCATCAGATTCCAGTCGGACAACATAACGACTGTGGCATATGTCAATCATCAGGGGGGAACAAGGAGTTCCTTATCGATGATAGAAGTATCCAAGATAATCAGTTGGGCAGAGGCCCACTCTTGTCATCTGTCAGCGATCTACATCCAAGGGGTAGAGGACTGGGAAGCAGATTTTCTAAGTCGACAGACTTTTCATCCGGGGGAGTGGGAACTTCACCCGGAGGTATTTGCCTCATTGATTCTCAGATGGGGCAGACCGGAGTTGGATTTGATGGCATCTCGTCAGAATGCCAAGCTTCCAAGATACTGATCCCGGTCAAGGGATCCTCAGGCCGAACTGATAGATGCCTTGGCAGTTCTTTGGTTGTTCAGCCTAGCTTATGTGTTTCCGCCGTTTCCTCTCCTCCCACGCGTGATTGCTCGAATCAAACAGGAGAGAGCTTCAATGATCCTGATAGCGCCTGTGTGGCCACGCAGGACTTGGTATGCGGATCTAGTGGACATGTCCTCTCTGCCACTGTGAAAACTTCCGTTGATACAGGACCTTCTCATTCAAGGTCCATTCCAACATCCAAATCTAATTTCTCTGCAACTGACTGCGTGGAGATTGAACGCTCGATTTTATCGAAGCGAGGATTCTCTGATTCAGTTATCAATACTAGAAAGCCTATCACTAGAAAGATCTATTATAAGATATGGCGTAAATATCTTTATTGGTGTGAATCCAAGGGTTACTCATGGAGTAAAGTTAGGATTCCTAGGATTTTATCTTTTCTCCAAAAAGGATTGGTGAAAGGGTTATCAGCAAATTCATTAAAGGGACAAATTTCAGCTTTGTCAATTCTGTTTCACAAACGTTTGGCAAATGTATCAGATGTTCAGTCTTTTTGTCAGGCTCTATTTAGAATTAAGCCTGTATTTAGACCTATTACTCCTCCCTGGAGTTTGAATTTAGTTCTTCGATTTCTGCAAGGGGTTCCGTTTAAACCTATGCATTCCATAGATATTAAACTATTATCTTGGAAAGTTCTGTTTTTGGTTGCTATTTCTTCTGCTCGAAGAGTTTCTGAGCTTTCAGCATTACAATGTGATTCGCCTTATCTCATATTTCATTCTGATAAGGTGGTTTTACGTACCAAACCTGGGTTCCTTCCTAAGGTTGTTTCGAATAACAATATTAATCAGGAAATTGTTGTTCCTTCCTTGTGTCCTAATCCTTCTTCTAAGAAGGAGCGTCTGTTACATAACTTGTACGTGGTCCATGCCTTAAAGTTTTACTTACAGGCAACTAAGGATTTCTGTCAATTATCTTCATTATTCATTGTTTATTATGGAAAGTGTAGGGGTCAGAAAGCTACGGCTACCTCTCTTTCTTTTTGGGTGAGAAGTATTATCCGCCTGGCATAGGAGACTGCTGGACAGCAGCCTCCTGAAAGAATTACGGGTCATTCTACTAGGGCTGCGGCTTCCACATGGGCTTTTAAAAATGATGCATCTGTGGAACAGATTTGTAAGGCTGCGACTTGGTCGTCCCTTCATACTTTTTCAAAATTTTACAAATTTGATACTTTTGCTTCTTCTGAGGCTATTTTTGGGAGAAAGGTTCTTCAAGCAGTGGTGCCTTCCGTTTAGGTTCCTGTCTTGTCCCTCCCTTTCATCCGTGTCCTATTGCTTTGGTATTGGTTTCCCACAAGTAAGGATGAAATCCATGGACTCGTCATATCTTTGTAAAAGAAAACTAAATTTATGCTTACCTGATAAATTACTTTCTTTTACAATATGACAAGTCCACGGCCCTCCCTGTTATTTTAAGACAGGTTTATTTTATTTTTTTGAAAACTTCAGTCACCTCTGCACCTTTTTAGCCTTTCCTTTTCTCTTCCTATAACCTTTGGCCGAATGACTGAGGGTGGAGGGGAAGGGAAAGGGCTATATATACATCTCTGCTGTGGTGCTCTTTGCCACTTCCTGTAAGCAGGAGGTTAATATCCCACAAGTAAGGATGAAATCCGTGGACTCGTCATATCGTAAAAGAAAGTAATTTATCAGGTAAGCATAAATTTAGTTTTTCCCCCTCAAGACAGGAATCTAAAAGGAAAATCCAATAGCTCCTAATCGTTTTAGTTCCTTTCATCAGAATAAAGAACAGTAAAATGTCTCCTCTGTTAAAAAGCAAAGTTCCTCTAGTTCAGTCTTGAGGCCTAATGCAACAAGTCCAAACAGGGTAAAAATTCTGTTCCCTCTTCTAAAACTGCATGAAGATGCAGCCCCTGATCCAGTAGTCCTGGTAGAGGGCAGATTTAACCTCTTTCCGATGGCTTGGTTTCAGTCTGTTCCAGATCCCTGGGTTCAAAATATTGTTTCTCAGGGATATTGAATTGGATTCAGGGGAAGTTTTTTATGTCCAATATTCCAAGGAATCCTGTAAAAGCTCAGGCTTTTCTTCAGTCTGTCTCAGCTCTAGAAGATATGGGAGTGATTGTTCCAGTTCCTTTGCAGGAACAGGGGATAGGATTTTATTCTAATCTCTTCATTGTTCCAAGAAGGAAGGCACTTTCAGACTAGTTTTGGATCTAAAGACTAAACAAGTTTGTAAGGATTCCATCTTTCAGAATGGTAACTATCAGGACTATTCTGCCTTTTGTTCAGCAAGGTCATTTTATGTCCAAAATAGATTTAAATGCTGCTAACCTTCATATTCCAATTCACTCAGAATATTACCAGTTTCTGAGATTTGCTTTTCTGGACACGTATTTTCAGTTTGTTGCTCTTCCATTCGGTCTGGCTACAGCTCCAAGAATATTTACCAAGGTTCTGGGTGCCCTTTTGTCTGTAATCAGAGCTCAGGGTATTGCAGTGTTTCCTGACCTGAACGATATCTTGGTAATAACTCTGTCTTTTCCTTTAGCAGAACTTTACCAATCAGCTATTGCTGTTTCTTCAAACACATGGTTGGAGGATCAATTTGACAAATATTTCTTTGATTGCTCAGACAAAGGTTACTTTCCTAGGTTTCTAAATAGACTGTGCCATGAGTCTTTCTCTAACAGAGCAAAGATGGATGGAATTGATATCAGCTAGTCTGAACCTTTAGTTTTTTAATTTCCTTAATTGTCTCTGTATATGGAAGTTCTAGGTCTCATGATTGCAGCCTCAGATGCAATTGCTTTTGCTCGATTTTACATGAAGTATCTTCAGCTTTGTATGCTACGTCAATGGTGCAGGGATTATACTCAGCTATCTCAAAAGACATTCTTAGATTCCAGTACAAGTAAGTCTCTGACTTGGTGGCTGAATCATCAAGTTATTATTCAAGGGGCTTCTTTTGCGTGTCCTACCTGCTCTGTGATCTCCTCAGATGCAATTATTTCAAATTGGGGAGCTGTTTGGGGGTCTCTGACAGCACACAGAGGGTTGGTTTGGGATCCTCAGAAGGTGAGGTTACTTATCAATATTCTAGAACTTTGTGCAATTTTCAGGGCCCTTCAAGCTTGGCTTCTGTTGAAAAGGGAGTCTTATCTCTGATTCCAGACAGACAATGTCTCAGCAGTAGCTTAGGTCAACCATTAGAGGGGAACTCATAGTTTCTTGGCAATGATGGAGGTATCTTGAACTCTATCTTGGGCAGAAGACAATTCTTGCCTAATCTCTGCGGTTCACATCCTAGGAGTGAACAATTGGGAGGCAGAATTTCTCAGTCATCAGTGTCTACTTCCAGGGGTGTGGTCTCTTCATCAGGATGTGTTCAATCTAATTGTAGATCTTTGGGTTCTACCAGAGATAGATCTGATGATCTCTCGTTTGAACAACAAACTTCCCAGGTACTTTTCGAGATCCAGGGATCCTCAGGGAGAGGTAGTGGATGCTCTAGTAATTCCTTGGTCTCTTCACCCTGCTTGTCTGTTTCCTCATCTGGTTCTTCTTTCCAGAGTGATTTCCAAGATAATTCTAAAGAAGTTATTTGTAATACTGATTGCCCCAGCGTGGCCTCGCAGGATTAGGTATGTAGATCTGGTTCAAATGTCTAGTTTCCCTCCTTGGCTTCTTCCTCTGCAGTCAGACTTTGTTTCTCAAGGTCCTTTCTTCCAGCTAGATCTAATTCTCTACACTTGTTGGCACGAAAATTGAATGCTTAGTTGTGATATATAGAGGTTTCTAAGATTCTGTGAATGGAAGCTCTAATTCAGGCTTGTGAGCCTGTTTCTAGGAAGATTTATCACAAGGTTTTGAAAACTTTCATTTCCTGGTGTGTAAATTATTAGAATTCCTAGGATTCTTCAGTTTGTGCAGGATGGTTTAGATAAGGGTTTATTTGCCAGTCCCCTGAAAGGGCAGATTTCTGCTTTTTTCAGTTTTGTTCCACGGATAGATTGCTAGTCTCCCTGTTGTTCATTGTTTTGTTCAGGCTCTGGTCCAAATTAAATCCTTCAAGCCTATTTCTCCTCCTTGCAATCTTAGCCTAGTGTTAAGGGTTTCACAGCCTTCTCTTTTTGAGCCTATGCATACATTGGACATTAAACTACTTTTGTGGAAAATGTTGTTTCTTTTGGCCATATCTTCTGCTAGCTCTAAATTGTAAATTGTTTCTTCAGACAACTTTGGTAGATGAATTGTCTCTCCCTTTTTGTGTCCTAATGCTAGGAATGCTTCTAAAAGATCTTTGAATTATCTAGATGTTTTTAGGACATTTAAATATTGTGTTGATGCTTCTAAGGTTTTCAGACAAAACTCTAGTTTGTTTGTTCTTTTCTCTGGGCCTAGGAAAGGTCAGAAGGCCTCTGCTATTTCTTTAGCCTCTTCGTTGAAACTTTTGATTCACAGAGCTTATTTGGAGGCATGTCAGCCTCTGCCACAGTGTATTACTGCTCATTCTACTAGGTCAGCTGCCACTTCTTAGGCTTTTAAGAATGAGGCTGCAGTTGATCAATTCTGCAAAGCAGCTACTTGGTCTTCTCTCCATACTTTTTTTTTTTTTTTTTTTCTACCATTTTGATGTTTTTACTTCTTCTGAAGCAGCTTTTGGTAGAAAGGTTCTTCATGCAGCTGTCTGTTTTGATTTTTTGCCTATTTGATTTATTTTAAGTGCATTAAAATATAATAATATATATATAAATATATATAAATATATATATATATATATATATATATATATTTTATATATTATTGGGGTTGTGGATTTAGTTTCTCAATGAAATATAGATGTTTTTAAATCCCTCCTTTTATGTTATTACTCGTGGACTCCACAGCTTGGTTATTAGTTCCCAAGAATAATGGATCATGGACTCTCACCACCTGAAAGAACACATAACTTATGCTTAGCAGATAAATTCATTTCTTTCACGGTGGTGAAATTCCACGAGACCCCACCCTTTATTTTTTTATGGGTTAGTTTTTTTCTTCAGCACATCATCTTTTTCCTGCTCCTTTTATGGCTCATATTCCTTTTTCTTACCTCACTTTGCTTGACTATACGTTAGACTGAGGTATGTGTGAGGTGGGAGGGGTTTTATAAAGCTCTTGGGGTTTGGGACTCTTCGACTCCTCCTAGTGGTAGAGAAGGGTAATTTCCAAGAGTAATGGATCATGGACTCTCACCACTATGAAAGAAATTAATTTAATAGGTAAGGATAAATTATGTTTTTCTCGGTATTATGAAAATAAAAAAAGAACACAACATTGCAACATTCCCCCTAAGAGCAATAGTATTTTAATGACTGCAATGCGTAAAAATACAATATTTGAAGTAAACAATTAAGAAAACATAAAACACGGTATGAAAACAGAGTAAAAGAAATCATCTGAAATTGTGTAATTAATAATGATAATAATCTGAATTTGTGAAAAGATGATTCAGCCCCAAAAGTGCCTAATTGTTCATTTGCTTTTATTCTATTTATAACATAACCTTACACCATGGGGCAGTCAGTCCCTTTAGGTAAATAAGGAATTATTGTCACAGTATTACACATTTTTCCTTTTCTCTGTCATAGAATTATATTTTTATGGTGCCTTTAAAGCTAATCTTGCAAACTTGTGTAGCTGTATATTTTCTGTACCTTTAAGGTAAAAGGCACTTTATAGTCAGAATTAAACTTTATTGATTAAGATTTTAAAGAACTTTTCAATATACCTGTTTTATCAATTTACTTCATTCCACTGTAATCCTTTGTTGAAGAGCATATTTATCTCAGGGTGTGTGCACAATTTGAGTATTATATGGCAGCATTGTTTGCAATATTATACATTGTTGCAAACACTGCTTAAGAAGCATGCACACTCCTGAGCATATATAGATATGCTTGTTAACATAGGATACAAAGAACAAAGTAAATGTTATAGAAATTGTCTAATTTTGACTTTCATCTTGTTCTTTTAAGCCTTCATATGTGTGTATCCTGCATATCATCTGTGCCTTTAACCCCTTCATTACTGAGCCATTTCATACTCATATGCTAGAGCACTTTTTACTCGTTTGGCACCCTTTATTTTCACACATAATTGTCAATATTGAAGTACCCAAACAAACCGTAAATCAGTTCATTCCACACTGCAAGGGCATAAACAATTTATATATAAGCTTATTACATTGCTCAATGCTGCAGGCGCATACACCAGTTACATCTAAACTTATTGCGTTCTATGCTGCTGCAGGAGTATACCGCAAAGTTTCCGCATTCCACACAGTTGCATGCATATAAAGCTGTTACAGAGAAGCTTACTATGTTGCACATTATTGCAGCACATAAAACAGTTACAGCTATCATTTGGATTTCCTATCTGACCAACAGATACATTATTTAGTTTGGATACCAAGGAAAAAGAGATTAGTCATTCATTTTAGAAAAGTGCAGTATGTTACTATTTTAGTGTTTTATTCAGGGAGAGATTGGTCATTACCCAGAAGACATATTTTAAAACTCTTGAAAGATTGTTCCAGAGCATTTTGCTCTTCCCAGGGACTCAAATTTGGTTTTTCAGGTTCTTCGACATCATTCTTCTGAATTATGCACGAATCTTCTAAAGTGTTTAGCTTTAAATTTTACTTATGGCTTTATCTACATGCTAAAGGGTAACAAAACAGAAGTTTGCTCTGAGTATATAGTTTTCTATTGTATTAAATAACTCTCCTTGTGCAGAACATCCAGACTCCAAACCAATTAGATATGCTCCTCAAATAGTGTATCCACCATGGAAGGGGATTGGGTAAGGATATTAAAATTAGTTTCACATTGCCACACCCTTTCCCTTTTAAAATCTGCTTTAACCCCTTTGCTACCAGGAATTTCAGAGAAAAACATGCCCAAAATAGCTGTGAACTTTTAGCATTTTTGCTATCACTCCATTTAAACAGAAATAAAGCTTTTTTTTTATTTACATATCAAAACTATCTATATTTTTTAGTAGACAACCCAAGGTATTGAGCTAGGCACATTTTGATAATCCACTGTTTAGCCGCCAAATGCGATCATATAAACAAATTTATTTTTTTACAAACTTTGTGTTTCTCACTGTAATGATTTACATACCGCTTGTGCAATTATGATATAAACAAATGGTTGTAAAAACTTTTTGTTAATTAGAAGGCTGCTAATTGCAGCTGCGCACCATACTTCTGACGTTCCTGGCAGTGAAGAGGTTAATTAGTTTCTGGCAAGTGTTATAGTATTCTAGTGTAAGGATTACCCTCCCACCTCCTTGATCCCTTGTTCTATCAATAACTCCAATACATCGAAAACTCCAATCTGACGTCACTTCCGTTAAATCCATACATCTGATTGGTCCGTATCCAGTGAGTGACAGGATTCAAAACCAATCAGATGGGTACTGTAATCGCCTATCTACACTATCTATTTTGCCTCTGCTTGGGGGGTTCAAGGGGGGCCTCAAGGTTTACTTGGGGTGTATGCCAGAAGATCAGCAGTGCACCCCCAGACAGAGGCAAAACAGATATTAAATCAGAAGAGTTACCGGAAGTGACGTCAGATTGGAGTTTTCGAGGAATTGGAGTTCTCGATAGAACACCCTCTCAAACAGCTCTATCCCACCATACAACCCATACTCCTCCCTGATCCCTCCTAAACAGCTCTCTAACCCTCCCCCCTCCTAAGGGTGTTCGCCAACTTAGGTACTGACAAAGTGTTTTACTCATATTATTGGCTTAATTATGAGTGGCGTGCTATTTAGCACTCCTGCTTGAAGGTAAACTAAGCTAGTGTTATTATGAGTGTAACTGTAATATTAAAGGGACATTAAACACTTTAAGATGGTAATATAAAATGATAAATCGTATATATAAAAAAATACTTTCATTATTTATTTTGTCCCCTTTTCCTGTAAGAAATGGAAGTGTAGAACACTGTTATATTCCGCACAGCCATTGGCTGCACACTCTAGTGATCTATTTATAACTGTCCCTAATTGGCCACAGCAGAGAAGGTGACCTAAGTTACAACATGGGGCAGCTCCTATTGATTTATAGACACTAAAACTTTACACTTAGTTTGTCAATATTTAAACAGTTAATGAAACTTTAAAAAAATACATCTATATGTTATTCACAGACTTATCTTTTCTTTGAATGCATTATTCTAGCTAGCATTTGTTTAGTGTTTAATGTCCCTTTAAATGTATTTTTGTGAAACTTTTTTGTCTCACGTAGCAATTAACCAGAGCTCTTAAGCCACAGTTACCCGACGCACGTTAATTTCGATTGCCCTCAAGCAAATGCATTTTCTTTCTACTCATATTATGTGTGCTATTTCCGTTGCACGCAAAAGCTGGAAAAAATAAATATATCTTGTGTCATCAACAGTTAGCATGCCACTCGTAATCTAGTCCTAAATGTAAAATAAAGGTACATTATTTAATGAATAAACCTATTTTGAATAAACCTATTTTGTTCTTTTATATAAATATTTAAGCTACAGATGTAGCAATACTACAATTATAATGGACTACTGTCTTAAATATAACCGCAAACCCCCCACATTGCAATAAACCTAATTACCCTATTAACCCCTAAACAGCAAAACCCCCACATCGCAATAAACCTAATTAACTTATTAACCCTTTAAACCGCCAAAACCCACAACGCAAATAACTATTTAAATAACTAAGTACCCTAACCTAACACCCCCTAACCTAACAACCCCTTAAATTACCTAAACTAATACATTCTAAAGTTACAACAACAAAAAAAACTAAGTTTACAAAAAATAAAAAAGGCTAACATTACAGAAAATAAAAAAATCAAATTACTAAATTTAACAAAATTAAACCTAATCAATATGAAAATAAAAAAGCCCCCCAAAATAAAAACACCCCCTACTCTAAGAATAAACTACCATTAGCCCTTAAAATGGCATTTTGCAGGGAATTGCCCCAAGATAATCAGCTCTTTTACAAAAAATACACAAAGTCCCACCTAACAGTAAACCCTCACCCCCCAAAATAAAAGAACCTAACACTAAAAAACCTAAACTACCCATTGCCCTGAAAAGGGCATTTGTTTGAGCATTGCCCTTAAAAGGGCATTTAGCTCTTTTACTGCCTATCCCTAATCTAAATAAAACAACCCCCCCCCCAAAAAAAAACCTTAAAAAAACCTGTTTAACCCCCAGGTGCTACTCATCATTCCTGAAGTCCGGCGGAGAAGATCCTGTTCCAGGCGGTGAAGTCTTCTTCCAAGTGCGACCTCTTCTTCTTCCAGGAACATCCTGTTAGGTTAGGGTACTTAGTTATTTAAATAGTCATTTGCGTTGTGGGTTTTGGCGGTTTAAAGGGTTAATAAGTTAATTAGCTTTATTGCGATGTAGTGGTTTTGTGGTTTAGGGGTTAATATGATAATTAGGTTTATTGCGATGTTGGTGTTTTGCGGTTTAGAGGTTAATAGGGTAATTAAGTGTATTCCGATGTGAGTGGTTGACGGTTAAGTAATTAAGGGGTTAATTACTTTATTATTTAGCGATGTGGGGGTTTTCAGTGTATGGGTTAATACTTTGTTTAGGTTTTTTTTTTTTTATTTATTTCATGTAATTGGCAAGAGTCCATGAGCTAGTGACGTATGGGATATACAATTCTACCAGGAGGGGCAAAGTTTCCCAAACCTCAAAATGCCTATAAATACACCCCTCACCACACCCACAATTCAGTTTTACAAACTTTGCCTCCTATGGAGGTGGTGAAGTAAGTTTGTTCTAAGATTTCTACGTTGATATGCACTTCTCAGCATTTTGAAGCCCGATTCCTCTCAGAGTACAGTGAATATCAGAGGGATGTGAAGGGAGTATCACCTATTGAATGCAATGGTTTTCCTCATGGGGATCTATTTCATAGGTTCTCTGTTATCGGTCGTAGAGATTCATCTCCTACCTCCCTTTTCAGATCGATGATATACTCTCATATTACATTACCTCTACTGATAACCGTTTCAGTACTGGTTTGGCTATCTGCTATATGTAGATGGGTGTCTTTTGTTAAGTATGTTTTCATTACTTAAGACACTCTCAGCTATGGTTTGGCACTTTATGTATTTATATAAAGTTCTAAATATATGTATTGTACTTATATTTGCCATGATTCAGGTTTTAAGTATATTTCCTTTTGCAGACTGTCAGTTTCATATCTGGGAAATGCTTTTTTATGAAAAATGTATTTCTTACCTGGGGTATAGTCTCTTTTTGACTGTCTTTTAAATTCGCAGGCAGAATTAGGCTCGCAAGGGCGCAAAATGCCAGAGTTTATTGCGTCATTCTTGGCGCAAGATTTTTTTGGCGCAAAGTTACGTTCATTGACGCAAATTCGTCATTTCCAGAGCCATAGTTGACGCCGAGTCCTTTCATAAGGTTGCGTCATCTATGACGCGAGTGTGTCGTTTCATTTTATTTGTTTTTATCTGCTTTTATGTACGTCTGATCAGCGTATTTTCTGTGTATAAATAAATTCTGTGTATGTAATAAATTGTGTATTTTGATACATTTTAATCTTGAGAGCTAATTTTATCTTTTGATTTGCAACATATTGCGACTATTTGATATATATTTTATGTACCTGGTTTTAGCTTATTAGCGCTGTGGGTAGAGTTATCTACTACTTGCTAGTAGTTTTCTCATTAGTCTTGATAAATTTTGGAGGTTTGGGATCCTCCTTTTTCCCACTAGCTTATCAGGTTTTACCAGCGCAGGGTTGAACAAACACTTTTTTTGAAGGAGCATTGATACACTACTGGGAGCCAGCTATAGGCATATATAATTATCTAGATATCCATCCTTTGTTTAAGGAGCATTGAGGCACTACTGGGAGCCAGCTATAGGCATATATAATTATCTAGATATCCATCCTTTGTTGAAGGAGCATTGATGCACTACTGGGAGCCAGCTAGAAGCATATATAATTATATTTGCAGATAACAATCAGAATCTAGCTCATAGCAGTGCATTGCTGCACTACCTAGGTATGCTTTTCAACAAAGGATGTCAAGAGAATGAAGAAAAGTAGATAATATGAGTCTATTGAAAAGTTGTTTAAAATGACATGCAGTAGAGGGGCTTGTCTCTAGGCAGCACCTTGAATGGTTGCAATATCGGTTGCTCTAAGGGATTCACAGATAATCTGCCTTTCTTTTGCAAGATGTACCGAGTCCACGGATTCATCCTAACTTGTGGGATATTGTTCTTCCTGACAGGAAGTAGCAAAGAGAGCACCACAGCAGAGCTGTCTATATAGCTCCCCCCTTAACTCCACCCCCCAGTCATTCTCTTTGCTGGCTCTAAGCAGGAAGGGTAAAGAGAAGTGTTAAACTGTTAGTTTTATTTTATCTTCAATCAAGTGTTTGTTATTTTTAAATGGTACCGGTGTTGTACTATTTACTCTCAGGCAGGACATAGATGAAGATTTCTGCCTGGAGGATGATGATCTTTGAGCATTTGTAACTAAGGTCCACTGCTGTTCCCACAGAGGCTGAGGAGTACAGGAAAACTTCAGTGTGAGGAACGGTTTCTTGCTATACAGCAATGAGGTATGTTCAGTCATATTTTCTGCAGAGACTGTGTTAACTCAGAAAGGCTTACAGTATCCTCATTAGGGGAAGGGGAAGCAGTAATCCTAGTGTTATCAGAGGTTTTTACTAGCTTGCATAAAGGGTTAATTTTTTGTGGTCACTAAGTTTGTTATGTGAATTTGGGACAAACGTTTTTGTGTCTGGGAGTAACGTTTTCTGTTTAATGGTACATTTGCTTGAGGGTTCTTTGGGGTTGTTTATAACCCACATGGCTTTCAGGCAGGGTTTGTTAGTTTTGTGTAGGCCCCAGCAACATCGAGTGAGGTGGGCGGGGCCTATTTACAAGCAGCAAGCAACTTCTCCTGAGGTCCTGATAGTCTTCTGAGGGACTCATTGAAGCTTTAACCCCATATTATCGCTTCCTAAGGGCAGGTAGGGCCACAGCAGAGCTGTGGCAAGGTGCTTTAGGGGTTTTTAACCGGTTTTAGACAATTATCAATCCGTTTTTTTATTTAGGGGTCTATTGCTTTTTTACTTGTGGTGCAATCCTTCTAAAGCTTAGTGGGTACATTGTTAAAATTTCGGAATTTTTGAAGCAATTTTAACCTGTTTTGCAGTTTGCGTATGCCTTTTTTTCTCTTAAAGGTACAGTACCGTTTTTCCAAATTGTGTTTTTTTCATTAAATAAAGTGTTTTCCAAGCTTGCTTGCTTCATTACTAGCCTGTTAAACATGTCTGACACTGAGGAAACTCATTGTTCAATTTGTTTAGAAGCCATTGTGGAACCCCCTCTAAGAATGTGTCCCAATTGTACTGATATGTCTATAAATTGCAAACAGCATATTTTGACTTATAAGAATTTGGCATTAAATGATTCTCAGACAGAAGGAAATCAGGTTTCGCCATCTAGTTCTCCCCAAGTGTAACAACAGTTACGCCCGCACAAGCGATGCCAAGTACTTCTAGTGCGTCTAATTCTTTCACCTTGCAAGATATGGCTTCAGTTATGAATACTACCCTCACAGAGGTTTTATCTAAACTGCCAGGGTTGCAAGGGAAGAGCAGTAGCTCTGGGTTAAGAACAAATTCTGAGCCTTCTGACGCTTTAGTAGCCGTATCCGATATTCCCTCACAATGTTCTGAGGTAGGGATGAGCGATTTGCTGTCTGAGGGAGAGAGTTCTGATTCAGGAAAGATGTTCCCTCAGACAGATTCAGATATGACGGCATTTAAATTTAAGCTAGAGCACCTCCGTTTATTGCTCAGGGAGGTTTTAGCTACTCTGGATGATTGTGACCCTATTGTTGTTCCAGAGAAATTGTGTAAAATGGACAAATATTTAGAGATTCCTGTTTACACTGATGTTTTTCCGGTCCCTAAGAGGATTTCGGACATTGTTACTAAGGAGTGGGATAGACCAGGTATTCCGTTCGCTCCCCCTCCTGATTTTAAGAAAATGTTCCCCATTTCTGACACCATAATGGACTCATGGCAGACGGTCCCTAAGGTGGAGGGAGCTATTTCTACTCTGGCTAAGCGTACAACTATACCTATTGAAGACAGTTGTGCTTTCATTGATCCTATGGATAAAAAGTTAGAGGGTCTCCTAAAGAAATTTTTTGTTCATCAGGGTTTTCTTCTTCAACCTATAGCTTGCATTGTTCCAGTAACCACTGCAGCTGCTTTTTGGTTTGAGGCTCTAGAAGAGGCTCTTCAGATGGAGACCCCACTAGATGATATTTTGGACAGAATTAAGGCCCTTAAGTTGGCAAATTCTTTTATTACAGATGCCGCTTTTCATCTTGCTAAGTTAGCGGCAAAGAATTCAGGTTTTGCCATTTTAGCGCAAAGAGCGTTATGGCTTAAGTCCTGGTCAGCTGATGTGTCATCTAAATCTAAGCTTTTGACCATCCCTTTCAAAGGTAAGACCCTATTCGGGCCTGCACTGAAAGAGATCATTTCAGACATCACTGGAGGGAAGGGTCATGCCCTCCCTCAAGATAAGTCAAATAAGACAAGGACCAAACAAAATAATTTTCGTTCCTTTCTAAACTTCAAGGGTGGTCCCGCTTCCTCTTCCCCTGCTGCAAAGCAAGAGGGGAACTTTGCTCAATCCAAGCCAACCTGGAGACCTAACCAGGCTTGGAACAAGGGTAAACAGGCCAAAAAGCCTGCTGCTGCCACTAAGACAGCATGAAGGGGTAGCCCTCGATCCGGGACCGGATCAAGTAGGGGGCAGACTTTCTCTCTTTGCTCAGGCCTGGACAAGAGACGTTCAGGACTCCTGGGCCGTAAAAATCGTAACCCAGGGGTATCTCCTAGATTTCAAAGATTCTCCTCCAAGGGGGAGATTCCATCTTTCTTAATTGTCTGTAAACCAGACAAAAAGAGAGGCGTTCTTACGCTGTGTAGAAGACCTTTTTACCATGGGAGTGATCTTCCCAGTTCCGAAAACAGAACAGGGGCAAGGTTTCTACTCCAATCTGTTTGTGGTTCCCAAAAAAGAGGGAACCTTCAGACCAATTCTAGATCTCAAGATCTTAAACCAATTCCTAAGAGTTCCATCCTTCAAGATGGAGACCATTCGGACTATTTTACCAATGATCCAGGAGGGTCAATATATGACTACCGTGGATCTAAAGGATGCGTATTTACACATTCCTATCCACAAAGTTCATCACCAGTTCCTCAGGTTTGCCTTTCTGGACAGGTATTACCAGTTTGTGGCTCTTGCCTTCGGGTTGGCCATGGCCCCAAGAATCTTCACAAAGGTGCTAGGGTCCCTTCTGGCGGTCCTAAGGCCGAGGGGCATAGCAGTGGCGCCTTATCTAGATGAAATATTAATTCAAGCGTCGACTTTCCAACTTGCCAAGTCTCACACGGACTTAGTGTTGGCATTTCTAAGATCTTATGGGTGGAAGGTGAACATGAAAAAGAGTTCTCTTATTCCTCTCACAAGAGTTCCATTCCTGGGAACTCTGATAGATTCGGTGGACATGAAAATCTTTCTGACGGAGGTCAGGAAATCAAAGATTTTAACCACCTGCCGAGCTCTTCATTCCATTCCTCGGCCTTCAGTGGCTCAGTGTATGGAGGTAATCAGACTTATGGTAGCGGAAATGGACATAGTTCCGTTTGCTCGCTTGCATCTCAGACCACTGCAACTATGCATGCTCAAACAGTGGAATGGGGATTATGCAGATTTATCTCCTCAGATAAATCTGGATCAAGAGACCAGAGACTCTCTTCTTTGGTGGTTGTCACAGGATCACCTGTCCAGGGGAATGTGCTTCCGCAGGCCAGCGTGGGTTATTGTGACGACGGACGCCAGCCTACAGGGCTGAGGTGCAGTCTGGAATTCCCTGAAAGCACAGGGTTTGTGGACTTGGGAGGAGGCCCTCCTACCAATAAATATTCTGGAATTAAGAGCGATATTCAATGCTCTTCAGGCTTGGCCTCAGCTGGCTTCGGCCGGATTTATCAGGTTTCAGTTGGACAACATCACGACTGTAGCTTATATCAATCATCAGGGGAAACAAGGAGTTCCTTGGCGATGATAGAAGTTTCCAGGATAATCCGATGGGCAGAGGCTCACTCTTGCCATCTATCAGCGATCTATATCCCAGGGGTGGAGAACTGGGAGGCAGATTTTCTAAGTCGTCAGACTTTTCATCCAGGGGAGTGGGAGCTCCATCCGAAGGTGTTTGCTCAACTGGTTCAGCTATAGGGCACACCAGAATTGGATCTGATGGCGTCTCAAGATACCTTGATTCAGGCTCGAAAGCCTGTTACCAGGAAGATCTATCATAAGATATGGCAGAAATATCTTTTTTGGTGCAAATACAAAGGCTACTCATGGAGTAAGATCAGGATTCCTAGGATTTTGTCTTTTCTCCAAGAAGGATTGGAGAAAGGATTGTCCGCTAGTTCCTTAAAGGGACAGATATCTGCTTTGTCTATTCTGTTGCACAAGCGTCTGGCAGATTTCCCAGACGTTCTGGTTTTTTGTCAGGCTTTAGTTAGAATTAAGCATGTGTTTAAACCTGTTGCTCCGCCATGGAGTGGTGCCTTCCGTTTAGGTTCCTGTCTTGTCCCTCCCTTCATCCGTGTCCTAAAGATTTGGTATTGGTATCCCACAAGTTAGGATGAATCCGTGGACTCGGTACATCTTGCAAAAGAAAACAAAATTTACCTGATAAATTTATATCTTTTGCTATGTACCGAGTCCACGGCCCGCCCTGTCTATTCAAGACAGATAGTATTTTTTATGTAAACTTCAGTCACCTCTGCACCTTATAGTTTCTCCTTTTCTTCCTTGGCCTTCGGTCGAATGACTGGGGGGTGGAGTTAAGGGGGGAGCTATATAGACAGCTCTGCTGTGGTGATCTCTTTGCTACTTCCTGTCAGGAAGGACAATATCCCGCAAGTTAGGATGAATCCGTGGACTTGGTACATCGCAAAAGAAAGAAATTTATCAGGTAACCATAAATTTTGTTTTTATCAGTGACTAAAAGGATCTTTTAACTATTTTATCTCAACAGTCAAAGTCTACAAACGGTGCTGACTCTGATGTTTTTACTGAGACTGCTACTTTAGAACACCGATCCGGAGCGTTGAGGCCTAAGTCAGATCCTTCAGTGAGAGGCTCTCAACACCCCCCCCTCGGTATCTTGTAAGCCGGGTATGCAGTGCATAGACACTGATAACTTGTGGTACAGGAGTGGAAAAGCCCTTATAACTTATTACATTTGGTAATTTATTGTCTTACGTTGTGGGAGACCTAACACGTCTGCTGGGAACTCGCTCTGTTCCTTCAACATGGCGCTAAATACCAAACTAATCCTGAGAGAAGTGAAAGCCATGTTTGATGCCCATTTCTTTAGGCTTCACAAAGTACTCCAAGAGGAGTACATATCCCTAAAGAATGTCTGTGCTAATGTGAAAAGAGAGGTGCAGCCCTCACCAGTGCTATTAACCAAGCCACGTATCTACCTGACCCAAGCACCTAATACCAACACAGCAGATATACCATCTCAAATCCTGCCGGAAGATAGAACCGGCCCAAACACAGATATGGTGGCGGAGCACACACCCAGCTGTGAACAAGGACCCTTAACACAAATTGGTATTGAACAAGCTGTATTGAATCCTTCTAGAGGAGTGGCGCACCAGCAGCCTGAAGTAGATAACCCAGCTCTACAGAGGTCCGTGCTGCCTGCTGACGCTAAGAAACCTACTCACAGTGATTCCGAGCCACGGACTCTACAGGAACATCTCCCACTCTACCCTACTCTTACTTGGGAACCACCTGAGGATTGTCTACCTGAATTGGGAGAGTCGAGCTCCCTCAAGGAGAAATTGCATGCGAGAAAGTGGTTTGGCAGTGTCAGTGCAAGCACAGTCCACGGAGTCCTCGATGCAGCTGTCTCTTTTCCCTACCGTGGAATAGGATGTCCGCACACTAGAATGGAGCAAGACAAGCATTGGTTGAATATCTCTGATACAGATGAGAACGGGCTCCAAAGTTTGTGAGTCGACACTCTTTACGCAGGATCCCCAGAGACATATTCTATAGGGTTATCACTTAAACCTGATACATGCTATATCTCCTTACATTCCCTGAAGAACTGTTTGTGTGCTGTTTCAAGCAATATCTGTACACGGACCTTTATTTACCCCCATTCCTGACTTAATATTACTGCAGCTAGGACAATTACTTTTAGTTCTTGGCATTTACCCTACAGACCTCTTTTTTCTATGAAATGTGTGTTGGTGGGGGTAAACTTCTAAGTCAGCTTAATATAGGTGTATTATTCTACCCCTAGGCCTGCGGGCAGAACAGAGTGGCTGCTTCGGTGTCTGAGGTTTTTATGATGACCTGTATACCGCATTATCTACTTCAGACAGCCCATTGCAGACACATTATCTTAAGATTGCATTAACCCCATAATTAGACATAGTCTATTCTAGTTGTCAATAAACCTTTAGATTTATATAGCTAGCTTCATTACCCAACCCCGGCAGCAGCACCGGCAATTATATGTTACTCAAGATCTTGGGGTTGTTAGCTCCCTTAACCCCCTACAGACATGCTTCACAGTCTTTATAAGACAGTTTTGCTGCCCAAATTAAACTGATATGGGGTAATCTCTATATAGAAATAGAATTATGTTCAAATGAACACTAATCTACAAACGGTTATTTTGTCATCAGCTAACCTAGTCTATCATAATAGTATATGTAAGATGTAGCTTAGCAGAATGCAGCAACCATCATAGAATGCAGCAACCATCATAACGCTCTCTTGATATATTTTCAGCATGCTTTACATAAGCGAGGTTTAGGGTGTTTAGTTATTTACTAGTTTTGTTTTGCTCACACACCTAGTTCATGAGGGAGTAATGTGCACACTCATATAATTTTGGTAGGTGACAATAATATGTTTGACTACCCCCAGATATTCTGTGGGATATTTATTATCTCTTGCTTCAAATAAGCTCCAGTGTCCTCCTCCCTCTGGCAGTGTTCATGCTCCCATAGAATGATTTGACTTTTACAGGCGTGTTGGACTCTAACCTGCTTGTATGAGATTAACTGCCTATAATGTCCTCCTGTACCTAGAACTCCGAATTCTGAGTATTTTCCATTTTATTCTTATAGCGTATGTTGTTCACACTTCAAACTTATTTTTTCATAAAATATTGGTACATATGATATAAAAAAAGAAAACTGAGGTTTTAAGCCGAGACCCAAGTGTGGTCTCATTTTGATCATAATTGCCTTCTGTAACTTTTCATTCTCCCCTATGGTTATGCAAGGTCCAAGAGTTGCCTTTTGTGTCAGTTAGAAGGCATATAGTTTTTTCTGGCATGCTTTATACTTATGTTCTTTTTTTTTCTTCTTTTTTTTCTTCAATATGCCCATGGGATATGTTTAGTTTATATACTTTGTAGTGTTTTTCTTCTGTACAGAAACGTATTCCTGTATTGACTTAACTTCTATTACTTACATGTATGCCATGGTCTGAACCTCAATAAAAGAAAATTAAAAAAATTACATGCAGTAACCATCCCAGATCGCTTATAAGTGCAATTCCCAAAGGACAAATGACAAGGGTTATCGGGAACAACACCAAGAAGGAAAGAACGGAGATACAGCTACAAGAGATGTCTCAGAAGTTTCTCAAAAGGGGCTATGCATACAATCTGATCTCTGATGTGCACAAGGATTTATTATCGGCTGATCATGAAAAACTACTGTCTCATAATAAAGAGGACATTAAACAGCGACTAACCTTCATGTCAACCTATGGACCGAACATTCAAGTCACTGCCAATAGCCTACGTGACAAATGGTGGATAGTACAGTCGGACCCCACCCTACCCTTTGCATCACTTGACACACCAAGAAAGGGATACAAACGGGCAAGTAACTTAAAGGATGTACTTATGCTTACAGATCCTACCCACTGCTATAAGCAAGAAACGTGACTAAAATCGAAGAAGATGGGATCTTTCTGATGTCCAAGTTGTGTTACATGTCACACCATGGTACAGGGGCCTACATTCAGACACCCGCATACCAACAAGAGGTACCAGATTCGGCACTACTTGACATGCAACACCAAATTTGTTATCTACCTATTGAGTTTAAATTGTGCCAAATTCTATGTAGGAAAAACTGATGACGACATCAAGAAACGGATGGCGAACCACAGGACTGCTATTAGATCAGCCTTGGACACTGGAAAGACAGACCAGTAGCCAGAAACTTTTCGTAGGCCAAACACACTGTTTGTGTTTCACATTAATTGAGCATGTCCCACCTCTTAAACGAGGGGGTGACAGAAAGAAGAAACTCATACAAGTGGAGGCCAAATGGATATTCAGATTGGACACCTTATACCCTAAGGGGTTAAATGTAAATATTGATTGTCATTGTTTTCTCTAATTTATGATTGTTCCATTTAGATTATATCCTGTACTAGAACGTGAATTACATAAGTATATTTGTGCATGGTGTTTTTCGTAAATGCACATCACACTTTGACTATGTACTTAATATCTATATAAGGGACCTGAGACATACGTGCATTAGTAGCACCTTGCATAGTCTATTTTGGGGGTGGTAGATTGATAAATATATATAGCCTATGTGTACTAGATTTTGATTGCGGTCGCTATTTCTTTCATGTAATTGGCAAGAGTCCATGAGCTAGTGACATATGGGATATACAATCCTACCAGGAGGGGCAAAGTTTCCCAAACCTCAAAATGCCTATAAATACACCCCTCACCACACCCACAATTCAGTTTTACAAACTTTGCCTCCTATGGAGGTGGTGAAGTAAGTTTGTGCTAAGATTTCTACGTTGATATGCGCTTCTCAGCATTGTTGAAGCCCGATTCCTCTCAGAGTACAGCGAATGTCAGAGGGACGTGAAGGGAGTATCACCTATTGAATACGATGATTTCCCCAACGGGGGTCTTTTTCATGGGTTCTCTGTTATCGGTCGTAGAGATTCATCTCCTACCTCCCTTTTCAGATTGACGATATATTCTCAAATTTACTATTACCTCTACTAAAGAACTGTTTTAGTACTGTTTTGGCTATCTGCTATATGTGGATGGGTGTCTTTTGGTAAGTATGTTTTCATTTACTTAAGACACTCTCAGCTATGGTTTGGCACTTTATGCAAATTATATAAAGTTCTAAATATATGTATTTGTACTTATATTTGCCATGAGTCAGGTTTATGTATTTCCTTCTGCAGACTGTCAGTTTCATATTTGGGAATATAAATACTTTAAGAAATTTGTTTCTTACCTGGGGTTTAGTCTTTTTTCAATTTGACTACTTTTTGCATTTGCGGGTATTAGGCCCGCGGGTGCGTCAAATGTTAGACTTTATTGCGTCATTTTTGGCGCAAACTTTTTTGGCGCGGGAAATTACGTTTTTGACGCAAATTCATCATTTCCGGCGTCATACGTGACGACGAGACCTTTCACACGGCGGCGTCATTAGTGACGCAAGTGTGTCATTTCCGGTCATTTTTGGCGCCAAAAAAGTTTACGTTACGTTGTGCTTCATACTTGGCGCCAATTTTTCTTCATTATTTCAATACCCCATTGTTGTTTACCTCCTGCTTTCTTTTCTATCAAGAGGCCTATGCTTTTGCATTTTTTCCCATTCCTGAAACTGTCATTTAAGGAAATAGATAATTTTGCTTTATATGTTGTTTTTTCTCTTACATTGAGCAAGATGTCCCAATCTGATCCTGTCTCTGAAGTTTCTGCTGGAACATTGCTGCCTGACATCGGTTCTACCAAAGTTAAGTGCATTTGTTGTAAAATTGTAGAAATTATTCCACCGAATGTCATTTGTAATAGTTGTCATGATAAACTTTTACGTGCAGATAGTGTTTCTATCAGTAATAGTACATTGCCAGTTGCAGTTCCTTCAACTTCTAATGTACATGATATACCTGTAAATTTTAAAGAATTTGTTTCTGAATCTATTATGAAGGCTTTGTCTGCATTTCCACCTTCTAATAATAAACGTAAAAGGTCTTTTAAAACTTCTCATTTAGCTGATGAAATTTCAAATGACCAACAACATAATAATTTATCCTCTTCTGATGAGGACCTATCTGAAACAGAAGATCCTTCCTCAGATATTGACACTGACAAATCTACTTATTTATTTAAAATAGAGTATATGCGTTCTTTATTAAAAGAAGTGTTAATTACTTTGGATATTGAGGTAACCAGTCCTATTGACGTTCAGTCTAATAAACGTTTAAATGCTGTTTTTAAACCTCCTGTGGTTTCTCCAGGTATTTTTCCCATTCCTGGGGCTATTTCTGATATGATTTCTAGGGAATGGAATAAGCCAGGTACTTCCTTTATTCCTTCTTCAAGGTTTAAGAGATTGTATCCTTTACCAGCAAAATCTATAGAGTTTTGGGAAAAAATCCAAAGTTGATGGGGCTATTTCTACTCTTGCTAAACGTACCACTATTCCTATGGAAGATAGCACTTCCTTTAAGGATCCTTTAGATAGGAAGCTTGAATCTTATCTAAGGAAGGCCTATTTATATTCAGGTCATCTTCTCAGACCTGCTATTTCTTTGGGTGATGTTGCGGCTGCATCAACTTTCTGGTTGGAAAATTTAGCGCAACATGAATTGGATTCTGACATATCTAGCATTGTTCGCCTACTGCAACATGCTAATCATTTTATTTGTGATGCCGTTTTTGATATTATCAAAATTGATGTTAGATCCATATCTTTAGCTGTATTAGCTAGAAGAGCTTTGTGGCTTAAATCTTGGAATGCTGATATGACATCTAAATCTAGATTACTATCTCTTTCTTTTCAAGGTAATCATTTATTTGGTTCTCAGTTGGATTCTATTATTTCAACTATCACTGGAGGAAAAGGAGTTTTTTTGCCTCAGGATAAAAAACCTAAGGGTAAATCTAAGGCTTCTAACCGTTTTCGTTCCTTTCGTCAGAATAAGGAACAAAAACTCAATCCTCCTCCCAAGGAATCTGCTTCCAGTTGGAAGCCTTCCTCAAATTGGAATAAATCCAAGCCATTTAGGAAACCAAAGTCTGCCCCTAAGTCCGCATGAAGGTGCGGCCCTCATTCCAGCTCAGCTGGTAGGGGGCAGATTAAGGTTTTTCAAGGATTTTTGGATAAAATCTGTCAAAAATCATTGGATTCAGAGCATTGTCTCTCAAGGGTATCGAATAGGATTCAAAGTAAGACCTCCTGTGAGAAGATTTTTTTCTCTCACACATTCCTGTAAATCCAGTAAAAGCTCAGGTTTTTCTGAAGTGTGTTTCAGACCTGGAGTCTTCAGGGGTAATCATGCCAGTTCCTCCTCAGGAACAAGGTTTGGGGTTTTATTCAAACCTATTCATTGTATCAAAGAAAGAAAATTTGTTCAGACCAGTTCTGGATCTGAAAATTTTGAATCCTTATTTAAGAGTACCAACTTTCAAGATGGTGACTATAAGGACTATTCTGCCTTTTTGTTCAGCAAGGACATTATATGTCCACAATAGACTTGCAGGATGCATACTTTCATATTCCGATTCATCCAGAACACTATCAGTTTCTGAGATTCTCTTTTCTAGACAAGCATTACCAATTTGTTGCTCTTCCATTTGGCCTAGCAACAGCTCCAAGAATCTTTTCAAAGGTTCTGGGTGCCCTACTATCTGTAATCAGAGAACAGGGTATTGCGGTGTTTCCTTATTTGGACGATATCTTGGTACTAGCTCAGTCTTTACATACTGCAGAATCTCACACGAATCAACTAGTGTTGTTTCTTCGGAAACATGGTTGGAGGATCAATTTACCAAAAAGTTTCTTGATTCCTCAGACAAGGGTCACCTTTTTAGGCTTCCAGATAGATTCAGTGTCCATGACTCTGTCTCTAACAGACAAGAGATGTTTAAGATTGGTCGCAGCATGTCGGCTCCTTCAGTCTCAGTCATTCCCTTCAGTGGCTATGTGCATGGAAGTTTTAGGTCTCATGACTGCAGCATCGGACGCAATCCCCTTTGCTCGTTTTCACATGAGACCTCTACAGCTTTGTATGCTGAATCAATGGTGCAGGGATTATACAAAGATATCACAATTAATATCCTTGAATCCCAATGTACGACACTCTCTGACATGGTGGATAGATCACCATCGTTTGGTTTAAGGGGCTTTTTTTGTTCGCCCAACCTGGACTGTGATCACAACAGATGCGAGTCTTTCAGGTTGGGGAGCTGTTTGGGGGTCTCTGACGGCACAAGGGGTTTGGAAATCTCAAGAGGCGAGATTACCAATAAATATTTTAGAACTAGCACTGGCGAATCTGTTGGCGCTCTACAAATAACTGATAATAATAACTCTGTGCAATTCTCAGGGCTCTTTAGTTCTGGCCTCTACTAAAGAGAGAACCGTTCATTTGTTTTCAGACAGACAATATCACAACTGTGGCTTATGTCAATCATCAGGGTGGGACTCACAGTCCCCAAGCTATGAAAGAAGTATCTCGGATACTTGCTTGGGCGGAATCCAGCTCCTGTCTAATCTCTGCGGTGCATATCCCAGGTGTAGACAATTGGGAGGCGGATTATCTCAGCCACCAGACTTTACATCCAGGGGAGTGGTCTCTCCATCCAGATGTGTTTTCTCAGATTGTTCAGATGTGGGGGCTTCCAGAGATAGATCTTATGGCCTCTCATCTAAACAAGAAACTTCCCAGATACCTGTCCAGGGATGTTCAGGCGGAAGCAGTGGATGTGCTGACACTTTCTTGGTGTTATCATCCTGCTTACATCTTCCCGCCTCTAGTTCTCCTTCCAAGAGTGATTTCCAAAATCATCATGGAACAGTCTTTTTTGTTGCTGGTGGCTCCAGCATGGCCACACAGGTTTTGGTATGCGGATCTGGTTCGGATGTCCAGTTGCCCGCCTTGGCCACTTCCGTTACGGCCGGACCTACTATATCAAGGTCCGTTTTTCCATCAGGATCTCAAATCATTAAATTTGAAGGTATGGAAATTGAACGCTTAGTTCTAAGTCATAGAGGTTTCTCTGATTCAGTTATTAATACTATGTTACAAGCTCATAAATCTGTCTCTAGAAAGATTTATTATAGAGTTTGGAAGACTTACATTTCATGGTGTTCTTCTCATAATTTCTCCTGGCATTCTTTTAGAATTCCTAGAATTTTGCAGTTTCTTCAGGATGGTTTGGATAAGGGTTTGTCTGCAAGTTCCTTGAAAGGACAAATCTCCGCTCTTTCTGTTTTATTTCACAGAAAGATTGCTATACTTCCTGATATACACTGTTTTGTACAGGCTTTAGTTCGTATTAAGCCTGTCATTAAGTCAATTTCTCCTCCTTGGAGTCTTAATTTGGTTCTGAGGGCTTTACAGGCTCCTCCATTTGAACCTATGCATTCTTTGGACATTAAACTACTTTCTTGGAAAGTGTTGTTCCTTTTGGCTATCTCTTCTGCTAGAAGAGTTTCTGAGCTATCTGCTCTTTCTTGTGAGTCTCCTTTTCTGATTTTTCATCAGGATAAGGCAGTTTTGCGGACTTCTTTTCAATTTTTACCTAAGTTTGTGAATTCTAACAACATTAGTAGAGAAATTGTTGTCCCTTCTTTATGTCCTAATCCTAAGAATTCTTTGGAGAGATCCTTACATTCTTTGGATGTGGTAAGAGCTTTGAAATATTATGTGGAAGCTATTAAAAATTTCAGGAAGACTTCTAGTCTATTTGTTTTATTTTCTGGTCCTAGGAAAGGTCAGAAAGCTTCTGCTATTTCCTTGGCTTCTTGGTTGAAACTTTTGATTCATCAAGCTTATTTGGAGTCGGGTCAAACCCCGCCTCAGAGAATTTCAGCTCATTCTACTATATCATTCTCTACTTCATGGGCTTTTAAGAATGAAGCTTCAGTTGATCAGATTTGCAAAGCAGCCACTTGGTCCTCTTTGCATACATTTACTAAATTCTACCATTTTGATGTATTTGCTTCTTCGGAAGCAGTTTTTGGTAGAAAAGTTCTTCAGGCAGCTGTTTCAGTTTGATTCTTCTGCTTTTTGATTTAAGTTTTTTTCTTTCAAAAGTGAAAATAAACTTATTTTTGGGTTGTGGATTATTTTCTCAGCGGAATATGGCTGTTTTTGTTTTATTCCCTCCCTCTCTAGTGACTCTTGAGTGGAAGACTCCACATCTTGGGTATTGATATCCCATATGTCACTAGCTCATGGACTCTTGCCAATTATATGAAAGAAAACATAATTTATGTAAGAACTTACCTGATAAATTCATTTCTTTCATATTGGCAAGAGTCCATGAGGCCCACCCTTTTTATGGTGGTTATGATTTTTTTGTATAAAGCACAATTATTTCCAAATTTCCTTTGTTGATGCTTTCTACTCCTTTCTTTATCACCCCACTGCTTGGCTATTCGTTAAACTGAATTGTGGGTGTGGTGAGGGGTGTATTTATAGGCATTTTGAGGTTTGGGAAACTTTGCCCCTCCTGGTAGGATTGTATATCCCATATGTCACTAGCTCATGGACTCTTGCCAATATGAAAGAAATGAATTTATCTTACATAAATTATGTTTTCTTATAGCCTGACCGCGACACACATTTTAGCTGTCCGCTGGCATTTACCTATTGGTTGCCTATGGAACCAATCAGCAGCTGGTTGGTTCACACATCCCCCATTGTGTCATTTGACTATACGTTTTGGTGGCCCCGCCCCCTATGGTCCACATATGTGCCCATTTGATTGCCATGTTAAATATACGCATGCTGCAAACAGTGTTGAATACGAATGTGTATACTGTTACTCTGGTTAAACACGCTTCCTTACACGGTTTCTTTAGGGGCATATCACTAGTCATTTGTCCTGTATATGCTTCACTAGTTAGATATTGCCTTACATTTGGCTAGTCTTCTATACTCATTTTCTGCCTAGTACACTGTCAGTATTCACTTAGGGTTATAATGCTCCTAACACCACACGCTATGCTTCTATGGTTTTTCTTGTCTTTTTTAATGAAGATTGGGCATCTTTCATGTTCTTTACTTTGACTTGATAATGATTATAATAAATAAAAAATGTGTAAACTTATGATTGAGGTGTCATTCTGTAGGTCTATTGCTATAGATATCTTCAGACTGCTATATATACAGTATATATCTTTATTTTGTTTTGTATATGATGCTGTTAATTTCACTTGCTTACATAGGTTTTGGGACCCTGTATTAATTATTTGATGTTGCACACCTGAATGTGATTTAGGGTGTGTCGTTATCCACCAATCATTTCACTTGTTTACATAGGTTTTGCGACTCTGTGTTAATTGATGTTACACACCCGAATGTGATTTAGGGTGTGTCCTTATCCACCAATCAGGTGGCTTTGTATGTGATTTGTTGCACTAATGAGGGGAGGGGTTTTTGACTTTGTATCTGTATAAATATTTTCACTGCTCACTTTGTATTTGTCTGAGGAAGTTATTTCTTGCTAGTCTATTATTCCTATTTTTGCACCCTGGTACCTACCTGACCAGTTTGGTGAGAGTGTTTATTAACTTAAAGATTTATATATATATATATATATATATATATATATATATATATATATATATATATATATATATATATACACATGTAGTATAACTATATTTTAGCTTTATGAGATAAAGTACAAACATTTTTATAGATACTTATTATGTTTTGTATTAATGAGACAATTCCTTGTAGAAAACTTTAATATTACTGTAATGTCTGAAATGTAATGAAAGTCGTTCTTTTGGCAGTGCAAAAAGTATTCAATGCCATCTGTCATGCAAACAGACCTTTTACTTGAATGTGATTGCAAAGTTTACTTTCTGTTTCGTGTTTTGGCATATCAGCTTTAAGTCAATCCTAGGCTGCATGCCAGATTCTACTTCAGCTGGCGGAGCGTTTGTAGGAATGCCGCACATGCCAACCTAACCATGTTGCATCACACAATTAGCATTATAATTTCTTTTTATCTTATGCTTCCAATTAAACGGAGTCTTCCTAGAGCTAACACTAAATTGAATAATGAATATAGTAAAATAGATTGTGGTCTTATAGTGCAGGGTGCATTAGCTTCTTTTTTAGAATATTAAATATGGAGTTTACCATAAAAGGGACATGGAAGTAAAAATATTCCAGGAATTAAAAAGACTTTCCAATTTTCTTTCTATTATTAGTTAAATCTTTGTCTTGGTCTCCTTTGTTGAAACGTAGCTCCTTTCCATGAGAGCATACTGAGGTAGACTCAGGAGCAGCCCTGCATGTTTTTTGAGCTCTGTTTAAGATCTCCCAACCTTCTCGAATTGTCACAGATAGGGAGGTCTGCCCAGTTTCCTGCCTACATCATTTCAGCCAGGGCATATGTACTGGTTTTAAGTGACTGCCTAGGCTCCACCCATTATATGCCTGTATTTCCGACCCTCCTGTAGCTCCACCCCCACAAAATATCAGTAGGCAACGCCCCACACCTTCATTCACCTCTTTGTCCAGAAAAGGCTCTAGGAAATGTTGGCCAATATGATATATGTATAAAATAGTTACAAACCATGTTGCAGTCATTGCCATCCTATAGTGCTCAAAATATGTGTAGACGCCTACCTAAGTTTGCTATTGTGGAAAGGAACTAAGGGCATGATTCTTTAAAACTCTCCACTTGAGATGATCTATTTTAATTCACTTTGAACTTTCCTATTGGGATTTGCATCCAGTCCTTAAGTTTTATTACATTTACACTTTTGTACTTTTGAGTTTGTATTTTAAAGCATTAAGCAATTTATTTAGGATTTGTACAAATTCTAAATGTACTTTGAATATTTCTGTTTATTTTTAATAAATTAGGATTATTCTCTGTGTATTTTGCCATTTCAGTGGCTGGATGGGGTGTTCCTTAGTCTGTAATGAGATGTTCTTTGGGTGCGCTTGAAGTTCTCTCACAGCTTTCTTATATATTCTCTAAGCATTTTACACCTGCAGATCTCATGGATTTCTATCTCTAGCTGTATGCAGGTGAGGTTTTTCAAAATTCAAGCCAGAATTTATGTGAATGGTGGCCCCTGTACTTCTGCAGTTGTTCAGATGTGCACGTATATGCACCGGAAATAACACCAGTCTTGCCATTGTAGGCAAGCCCGCGCTATGGGGCATATTTATCAAGCTCCGTATGGAGCTTGATACCCCGTGTTTCCGGCGTGCCTTCAGGCTCGCCGGAAACAGAAGTTATGAAGCAGCGGTCTAAAGACCGCTGCTCCATAACCTGTCCGCCTGCTCTGAGGTGGTGAACAGAAATTGAAGGGTTGATTGACACCCCCTGCTAGCGGCCGATTGGTCGCGAATCTGCAGGCGGTGGTATTGCTCAAGCAGTTCACAAGAACTGCTGGTGCAATGATAAATGCCGAGAGCTATATCGGATCATGTCTGCTCACACCATCATAAATAGGTCCCTATATCTGCATGCCTCCGGTAGCTGTGTTAGTAAAACCCTAAATGACGTAGAGGGTCCATCGATCATTAAAGGGTTAATATTGCTTAAGGGATATAGAGGTCAAAATTGCAATGTGCATGAATATGCAGGAATATAAAACCCACATTTTTATTTCATGATTCAGATAGAGCATGCAATTTTAAGCAACTTTCTCATTTACTCATATTATCAATTTTTCTTTGTACTCTTGGCGGTATATTTATTAATGTGATATGATGTAGCGTATCATGTCCGCCGCACATCGATAAATGCCAACTGCATACGCTGTCAGCATTTATCATTGCACCAGCAGTTCTTGTGAACTGCTGGTGCAATGCTGCCCCCTGCAGATTCGCAGCTAGCAGGGGGTGTCAATCAACTGATCGTATTCGATCAGGTTGATTTCTGTCCGTGGCGTCAGAGCAGGCGGACAGGTTATGGAGCAGCGGTCTTTAGGCTTGCCGGAAACTAGGGGCATCAAGCTTCATACGGAGCTTGATAAATCGGCCCCTTGGTATCTTTATTTGAAAAATAGGAATGTAAGCTTAGGAGCCGGCCCATTTTTGGTTCAGAACCCTGGGTAGTGCTTACTGATTGGTGGCTACATTTACATTTTAAACAGAAACATTTTTTTAATATACTCAGGATAGCAAAAATGCTTCTAGTAAATGAGTTATTACTGTTTCAGCAGCATATGCACATATGCTACGTGTGACCAGAGCATCAGGTTTCAAACACTGCTCAGAGATCTGCTGGTGCTGTGTATTATATAAGTGAAGTCTTCATTTGTGTCATACAAGCCACTGTATGAATGCTGGTGCATGGGCACTTACAGCATATTTGTGTATGCTGCTAAAAAATTATTAATAATTTTACCAGAATAAGTTTTGCTAATTGAAGTATATTGCAAAACAGTCCATAAAAAACACAATATTTGCCCTGGCCTCAGAAGCAGCGGGAGCCAAAACAGGCAGACCCCCCCCCCAGCCGTGACAATCCTGCAGGGTCTGGGATGATTGGGAAGTCTAAAATCCTGCAATATCACAGCAAAACAAATTGTGAACTTAGCAATGGTTGTCTGCTGAAAGTAGAAAAAGGAACTGAATGGTAGCTTCTTAAAACAGAATTTACTATGGGATGATGATATTGGTTTTATATAAGGTAAAACTCAGGGATTATAAATACTCAGGTATTACATATGCTGAGTAACATTTCCCTTTAAAAGGAGCTGTATACTTGAAAACTGCATATGAATAGTTTGAAAACAGTAGTATTTGGGTTTCAAACAACTGTTTCTCCAATAAAACAATATCTAGGTCGGACAGATATTATGTCCATTATGGTACTTCTAAGTCATGTTACCTACAGCATTAACTTGTCTGAGCTAACTAACTTCTGCCAAACACAAATCAACTTGTTAATTTAGCGTTTCAGAAGCAGTGACCCTCAAAATGTGCATCAGCCTTAGAAATGGCTTTGTGCATTGACATATTTTTCTTTTTGAGACATCTGAATAATAAATGCTGTTTTTAAAAACCACAAATTGACCATTTCAGGTGTAAAGTGTTTAACAGACTTTTCAATGAGATCTTGCCAGTAGCAGTGCTGACAAGCGTATACTCTTACATGTCTGTATACCATTATAAATCCTCCTGGGTGTGACAACTGCATGCTGAAGCTTTACAGCTGACACACGAGTCCGGAAAGAGCTGCCAATAGGGTTTATATTGCTTTGAGTTTATCATGAACCAAACAAGCTTGTTACAGTATTTTTAAAAGCGAGTTGATTTTTGCAATTAAAAAAATATATCTGCAAGTTTTAGGTGGTTTTGTTTACTTTTAATAACATTTTCAGCACTCATATTCATGTCCCAATAACTTTTTTTTCCTCAATTTGCCATGTGAAAATAAAATTGATTTACTGGGGATTTCTGTTATTGAGCAGTTTCCTTCATCCAGTACAAGTCTGCCAGTAAGGGAAAAAAATCTATGATTTGTGTCCTTTGCACTTGCAAACCCTGATCTGAGGAAATGAAAAAAATGCTTTTTTTTTTTATCCTTCTTAAATTATGTTAGTCCAATAATGGTGTAAAGATGGTAAGTTTATTTGAGTTCTTGAAAATGTAAACTCTTTGCTACACTAAGAACATTTGAAAAAATGCATATAAACAGCCACTAGTTGTATACAATATATTGACCAATGCTGATGGTACATGCATAGACCAAAAAAATTGTTTTGGAAAAAAATCATTTGGTTACATACAGTATTAGTTCATAGGGGTAGATTTTATAAAGGATGAGTGGACATGATTTTCTGTAGCCCCCTATGCTTACCGTTGGCCAATCGGCCGCTAGCAGGGGGTGTCAATCATCCCGATCGGATTGATCTTACATCCGTTGCTTCTTAACTTCCGTTTCAGGTGAGCCTGAAACAATGGGCGTAGAAAGCAGCATCCGCTGCTTAATAACTCTACCCCATAGAGTCTTTCAGAATTTTTTTGTTAAAGAAAATCTGGTCCTCCGCTATTTCCTAGGGGGGGCAAAGTCTTTAGGACAGCATAGAAGAAACTGGGCAGCAGCTTAAAATTAAATAAAGTTAAAGTAAGAGATGGTGGTACTGCTACAAGTCAGCAGGGCAAAAAACTAATTTGTAAAAAAAAAATTTTTACCCACACATATTATATACCGTTTTTCTCACCATTAAATGGACTTTCTAAAGACACCATCACTTTCGTTATATCTTATAATTTACTATAATTTTTTTTATAAAATTATGAAAAAAATTGAAAAAAGCCCACACTTTTTCTAACTTTGATCCTCAAAATCTGTTACACATCCACAACCACTAAAAATATATTTTTTTTAATGTATTTTTTTGGAGGTCAAGATTGGATTGTCAAAACAAAAAGTGAAGCTTACTTACTTATTGGCTGACACGGGAATCAATTATTTAGCTAGGATATTGCTGGATTCTTAGTGAATAGTGTGTATTTGAAGCCTTCCCCTCAGTTACCTTATTGGTTTTAACCACATGAATCAGCTACATTTCTTTATGCATTTGTTCCCTTTTTTTTCTTCCAAATCAGAATGCACATGTCTAGTCAATACCTTCTAAAGGCTTAGGAAGTTGGAGATAGATTTGCTGATGGGGAAGACTGCATTATAAGGTTATGCTCAAGAAAAAATACACAAACATAAATGTTTCATTGGATGTCAATTTCTCTAAAACAGGGACAATACTTTCAACAGAGGAATTATTGTATTAAAAATCTGTTGACACTCCAACTCCAAAATGTGATGTGGTCTACTTACGGGCAGTTTTGCAGATAGTGGACTCTACTGCAATAGCCAATATCAGCATTTATTTGTGTGTGGCTGCAATGGCAAAAAATAATAATTGATGTACACGTTAATTTTATAATTTCATAACAACCTTATTCAGCTTTAATGAAGAGTGATCTCCGAGGCATCAGAGAATCACATTGCATGTATGGTGAGCTGTTGGCAGCAAATAAATGCTGAGAAATATAGAACAGATTGACAATGGCACATGCAAGGATGTGTGAACTTGTAAAACCTACATGTTCTGAGAAATATGCATAATATTCAAAAGAAAAAGTCATGGTCAGCATTAAAATCCTTTAAAAAGAATTACAATACTCACAAATGGATGAATTGTTCCATATCTATCTGCATACTTCTTATGACCCCTTTTTAAAGATACGTTCCACTAACACCAGATTATTTCTTAATGTATATCTCTTATTTTATTTTTAGTGAAACAAGTAATAATGGAAAGGCAGCACTCACACATTTTGTTTGTTTGTTTTTTAAATAAAAAAATGACACTGCACTGAAACAAGATAGACCAAAACTTCTATCAAACTAGTGGGCTTTCATCAGAATGATGACATTAACCATGACTCATACGAATGTTGGTCAATAGACTTTATGTACATAAAAGCACATTTCTTAAAGAATTATGTATTAAAAATGAAAGTCTAACCATGAACTTCGTGCCCACCTTGGCTATGCAGGCTTCCATTCTGTAAGTCAACAGCTATCTTTCCATATATAATGAGTAAAAGGGAGAAATAGGAAAAAGAAATTGTCCAATGGCCTTGTCTTTTTTTATTTTTTACTTTTAGAGATATTGTATATTTACAAGTATACCGTTTTTTAAAATATAAGTTTATTTTTTATTTAAAAGAAGTAATATATGCAATGTCTTGTATAAATCAATGATACCTGACATAACTAACTGGTTAGGACATATGCAAAATAGTTTAAGAAAATGAAGAGTTAAGCAAGGTAAAAAAAATCAAACTATAAATTAGTTGCATACACACACACACATATATAGATATATTTATATATATTTATATTAATTAAGAGGTAAGCAAGGTAATATATATATATATATATATATATATATATATATATATATATTACCTGTGTGAATATGGGTGAATGTAAAGAATCATCTCCTTAAAAAGGGAAAAGGGAAAGAGAAATAACGGTTATGGCCTTTAAGTATGTGGTTCACAATAAGTATATGAAATATTAGGAAACAAGAGCATTTACATAGTTTTTCCATAACAACTTAATAGACTCATACTCAGATATGTGGTTTTGCATTATATAGTGGTATTTTTCAATGGGGATAGTGTGAGTTACTCGAGTTTGTCAATCTGTGATTGTAAAAACCATAGTCTGCTACAAAGGTCTAGGTATGAGTTTAGAGGTGCTTCTTAGACATATAGGGAATGATTTAAGACGTAAAAGTATAAAGTTTATTTATTCACAAAGATGTTGTGGAATACTAAACACTAAACAACACTTAAATAATTATTAATGTTTTTTTTATCTTGTTCAAGCTAGAAACCAGGTTGTAGATTTGTAGCAGTATTTCCTTGCCCAAAATTAGGCCCAGATTTTCTTAGGCGAGATTGGCTGATGTCTAAGGGCGCCTTCTCTAAGAGGGCCGTGGCCTTGCAAGGTCAAGAGACAAAAACTTTCCTATCTGTTCACAGTCTAATTTAAGTAGACTGTACTGCCAAAGTGTGTGTTAAACACATACATTTTCATGGTCTGCTAAAGGTGGAAATTAAATGGTCAAAAAAAAAAGTAGCTTCTAATTGAATTGTGAAAATTGTGAAAAATTAAATGAATTTATCATTAGCACGTTCAATCATTCACAGTATATACGTATATGCATTTTTTGATTGGCTGATGGCTGTCACATGATGCAGTGTGAAAGAAAATAAAGCTAATTTGAAATTTGTCAGAAAAAAATCTACTAGTCATCTGAAATTCAAACAAAGTGTGTTTTCTTTTTATTATGCATGTGTTGATTATGCCATTTTACTGTGATTAATGGTTCTTTAATTCAATATAGAGTTTATATAATAGAAACACCTAGTTAAAAGTAAAGTACAAATGAAGCTTTTATGATTCTGTTAAACATGCAACTTTTATCAACTTTCTGATTTCTATAGTGACTAAAATATCTATTGAAACAAGCTTAATTAAAGGTGAGCGAGCAGATGACTAAATCATAAATCAAAAATGGATATATATGGTGCAAACCTTCAAAAACGTGTTATTCATAAAAATATAAGTGAGAATGTGAGTACAATCATCTATGTACCCATAAAGAAAGGGAATACAGACCTCATTTAAATACAAAAAATATAAAAACTTTATTATAAAACTTATAAGTATATCAAACAAATACACACAGTAACCACATAAAAGGATTAAATATAAAATCATAAACCCAGAAACCCCGCAGTCACATGACTTAAAGTACAAATGTATAAAAAATAAATACAGAAGCCGGTGTTCTATCAGATTCTATCAGATTCTGCTCCTTTCTCAGAATCTGCTACCTCTGACTGTGCATGCTCTGTATTACATAATCCCACTCCACATATGTTAAATAGGAATGTGTGGAATGCGAATATGTAAATCAGCTGCATGCGCATTTAGAGGTAGCAGATTAGAACAAGGACGTTGTGTCGGATCTTGCTGCTGATAAACATACGCTGTTGAAATTGAATACTGTCAAACAAATTAAAAGTGCATATTATATATATATATATATACATACATATATATCAGTATCTCACAAAAGTGAGTACACCCCTCAGATTTTTGTAAATATTTTATTATATCTTTTCATGTGACAACACTTAAGAAATTACACTTTGTTACAATGTAAAGTAGTGAGTGTACAGCCTGTATAACAGTGTAAATTGGCTGTCCCCTCAAAATAACTCAACACACAGCCATTAATGGCTAAACCGTTGGCAACAAACTGAGTACACCCCTAAGTGGAAATGTTCAAATTGGGCCCAATTAGCCATTTTCCCTCCCCGGGGTCATGTGACTCATTAGTGTTACAAGATCTCAGGTATGAATGGGGAGCAGTTGTGTTAAATTTGGTGTTATTTGTTGAACAACAGAACTCTCTGAGGATCTGAAAAAAAGAATTGTTGCTCTACATAAAGATGGACTTGGCTATAAGAAGATTGCCATGACCCTAAAACTGAGCTGCAGCACGGTGGGCAAGACCATACAGCGGTTTCACAGGACAGGTTCCACTCAGAACAGGCCTCGCCATGGTCAGCCAAAAAAGTTTAGTGCACGTGCTCAGCATCATATCCAGAGGTTGTCTTTAGGAAATAGACATATGAGTGCTGTCAGCATTGCTGCAGAGGTTGAAGGGGTTGGGGGGGGTCAGCCTGCCAGTGCTCAGACCATACGCTGAACACTGCATCAAATTGGTCTGCATGGCTGTGGTCCCAGAAGGAAGCCTCTTCTAAAGATGATGCTCAAGAAAGCCTGCAAACAGTTTGCTGAAGACAAGCAGACTAAGGACATGGATTACTAGAACCATGTCCTGTGGTCCGATGAGACCAAGATAAACTTTTTTGGTTCAGATGGTGTAAAGCATGTGTGGTGGCAACTAGGTGAGGAGTACAAAGACAACAGTCAAGCATGGTGGTGGTGGGAGTGTCATGATCTGGGCCTGCATGTGTACTGCCGGCAGTGGGGAGCTACAGTTCAATGAGGGAACCATGAATGCCAATATTTAGACATTAATGGCTGTGTGTTGAGTTATTTTGAGGGGACAGCCAATTTACACTGTTATACAGGCTTTACACTCACTACTTTACATTGTAGCAAAGTATCATTTCTTCCGTGTTGTCACATGTCAAATGTGAGGGGTGTACTCACTTTTGTGAGAAACTGTGTGTATATGTTTATGTGTGTGTGTATATATATATATATATATATATATATATATATATTATGTGAGTGAATTAGAATTTCTTTCATGTAATTAGCAAGAGTCCATGAGCTAGTGACGTATGGGATATACATTCCTACCAGGAGGGGCAAAGTTTCCCAAACCTCAAAATGCCTATAAATACACCCCTCACCACACCCACAATTCAGTTTTACAAACTTTGCCTCCTATGGAGGTGGTGAAGTAAGTTTGTGCTAGATTCTACGTTGATATGCGCTCCGCAGCAAGTTGGAGCCCGGTTTTCCTCTCAGCGTGCAGTGAATGTCAGAGGGATGTGAGGAGAGTATTGCCTATTTGAATGCAGTGATCTCCTTCTACGGGGTCTATTTCATAGGTTCTCTGTTATCGGTCGTAGAGATTCATCTCTTACCTCCCTTTTCAGATCGACGATATACTCTTATTTATATACCATTGTCTCTGCTGATTTTCGTTTCAGTACTGGTTTGGCTTTCTACAAACATGTAGATGAGTGTCCTGGGGTAAGTAAATCTTATTTTCTGTGACACTCTAAGCTATGGTTGGGCACTTTATTTATAAAGTTCTAAATATATGTATTCAAACATTTATTTGCCTTGACTCAGGATGTTCAACATTCCTTATTTTCAGACAGTCAGTTTCATATTTGGGATAATGCATTTGAATCAATCATTTTTTCTTACCTTAAAAAATTTGACTCTTTTTCCCTGTGGGCTGTTAGGCTCGCGGGGGCTGAAAATGCTTCATTTTATTGCGTCATTCTTGGCGCGGACTTTTTTGGCGCAAAAAATCTTTTCTGTTTCCGGCGTCATACGTGTCGCCGGAAGTTGCGTCATTTTTTTGACGTCCTTTTGCGCCAAAAATGTCGGCGTTCCGGATGTGGCGTCATTTTTGGCGCCAAAAAGCATTTAGGCGCCAAATAATGTGGGCGTCTTATTTGGCGCTAAAAAAATATGGGCGTCGCTTTTGTCTCCACATTATTTCAGTCTCATTTTTTCTTTGCTTCTGGTTACTAGAAGCTTGTTTATTGGCATTTTTTCCCATTCCTGAAACTGTCATTTAAGGAATTTGATCAATTTTGCTTTATATGTTGTTTTTTCTCTTACATATTGCAAGATGTCTCACGTTGCATCTGAGTCAGAAGATACTTCAGGAAAATCGCTGTCTAGTGCTGGAACTACCAAAGCTAAGTGTATCTGCTGTAAACTTTTGGTAGCTATTCCTCCGGCTGTTGTTTGTACTAATTGTCATGACAAACTTGTTAATGCAGATAACATTTCCTTTAGTAATGTACCATTGCCTGTTGCAGTTCCTTCAACATCTAAGGTGCAGAATGTTCCTGATAACATAAGAGATTTTGTTTCTGAATCCATCAAGAAGGCTATGTCTGTTATTTCTCCTTCTAGTAAACATAAAAAATCTTTTAAAACTTCTCTCTCTACAGATGAATTTTTAAATGAACATCATCATTCTGATTCTGATGACTCTTCTGGTTCAGAGGATTCTGTCTCAGAGATTGATGCTGATAAATCTTCATATTTATTTAAAATGGAATTTATTCGTTCTTTACTTAAAGAAGTACTAATTGCTTTAGAAATAGAGGATTCTGGTCCTCTTGATACTAATTCTAAACGTTTAGATAAGGTATTTAAATCTCCTGTGGTTATTCCAGAAGTTTTTCCTGTTCCTAATGCTATTTCTGAAGTAATTTCCAGAGAATGGGATAAATTGGGTAATTCATTTACTCCTTCTAAACGTTTTAAGCAATTATATCCTGTGCCGTCTGACAGATTAGAATTTTGGGACAAAATCCCTAAAGTTGATGGGGCTATTTCTACCCTTGCTAAACGTACTACTATTCCTACGTCAGATGGTACTTCGTTTAAGGATCCTTTAGATAGGAAAATTGAATCCTTTCTAAGAAAAGCTTATCTGTGTTCAGGTAATCTTCTTAGACCTGCTATATCATTGGCTGATGTTGCTGCAGCTTCAACTTTTTGGTTGGAGACTTTAGCGCAACAAGTAACATCATGATTCTCATAATATTATTATTCTTCTTCAGCATGCTGATAATTTTATCTGTGATGCCATTTTTTATATTATCAGAGTTGATGTCAGGTTTATGTCTCTAGCTATTTTAGCTAGAAGAGCTTTATGGCTTAAAACTTGGAATGCTGATATGGCTTCTAAATCAACTCTACTTTCCATTTCTTTCCAGGGTAACAAATTATTTGGTTCTCAGTTGGATTCTATTATCTCAACTGTTACTGGTGGGAAAGGAACTTTTTTACCACAGGATAAAAAATCTAAGGGTAAAAACAGGGCTAATAATCGTTTTCGTTCCTTTGGTTTCAACAAAGAACAAAAGCCTGATCCTTCATCCTCAGGAGCAGTTTCAGTTTGGAAACCATCTCCAGTCTGGAATAAATCCAAGCCTTCTAGAAAGGCAAAGCCTGCTTCTAAGTCCACATGAAGGTGCGGCCCTCATTCCAGCTCAGCTGGTAGGGGGCAGGTTACGTTTTTTCAAAGAAATTTGGATCAAATCTGTTCACAATCTTTGGATTCAGAACATTGTTTCAGAAGGGTACAGAATTGGTTTCAAGATGAGACCTCCTGCAAAGAGATTTTTTCTTTCCCGTGTCCCAGTAAATCCAGTGAAAGCTCAAGCATTTCTGAATTGTGTTTCAGATCTAGAGTTGGCTGGAGTGATTATGCCAGTTCCAGTTCTGGAACAGGGGATGGGGTTTTATTCAAATCTCTTCATTGTACCAAAGAAGGAGAATTCCTTCAGACCAGTTCTGGATCTAAAAATATTGAATCGTTATGTAAGGATACCAACGTTCAAAATGGTAACTGTAAGGACTATCTTGCCTTTTGTTCAGCAAGGGCATTATATGTCCACAATAGATTTACAGGATGCATATCTGCATATTCCGATTCATCCAGATCATTATCAGTTCCTGAGATTCTCTTTTCTGGACAAGCATTACCAGTTTGTGGCTCTGCCGTTTGGCCTAGCTACAGCTCCAAGAATTTTTACAAAGGTTCTCGGTGCCCTTCTGTCTGTAATCAGAGAACAGGGTATTGTGGTATTTCCTTATTTGGACGATATCTTGGTACTTGCTCAGTCTTTACATTTAGCAGAATCTCATACGAATCGACTTGTGTTGTTTCTTCAAGATCATGGTTGGAGGATCAATTCACCAAAAAGTTCATTGATTCCTCATACAAGGGTAACCTTTCTGGGTTTCCAGATAGATTCAGTGTCCATGACTCTGTCTTTAACAGACAAGAGACGTCTAAAATTGATTTCAGCTTGTCGAAACCTTCAGTCACAATCATTCCCTTCGGTAGCCTTATGCATGGAAATTCTAGGTCTTATGACTGCTGCATCGGACGCGATCCCCTTTGCTCGTTTTCACATGCGACCTCTTCAGCTCTGTATGCTGAATCAATGGTGCAAGGATTACACAAAGATATCTCAATTAATATCTTTAAAACCGATTGTACGATACTCTCTAACGTGGTGGACAGATCACCATCGTTTAATTCAGGGGGCTTCTTTTGTGCTTCCGACCTGGACTGTAATTTCAACAGATACAAGTCTCACAGGTTGGGGAGCTGTGTGGGGATCTCTGACGGCACAAGGAGTTTGGGAATCTCAGAAGGTGAGATTACCGATCAATATTTTGGAACTCCGTGCAATTTTCAGAGCTCTTCAGTTTTGGCCTCTTCTGAAGAGAGAATCGTTAATTTGCTTTCAGACAGACAATGTCACAACTGTGGCATACATCAATCATCAAGGAGGGACTCACAGTCCTCTGGCTATGAAAGAAGTATCTCGAATTCTGGTTTGGGCGGAATCCAGCTCCTGTCTAATCTCTGCGGTTCATATCCCAGGTATAGACAATTGGGAAGCGGATTATCTCAGTCGCCAAACGTTGCATCCGGGCGAATGGTCTCTTCACCCAGAGGTATTTCTTCAGATTGTTCAAATGTGGGAGCTTCCAGAAATAGATCTGATGGCGTCTCATCTAAACAAGAAACTTCCCAGGTATCTGTCCAGATCCCGGGATCCTCAGGCGGAAGCAGTGGATGCATTATCACTTCCTTGGAAGTATCATCCTGCTTATATCTTTCCGCCTCTAGTTCTTCTTCCAAGAGTAATCTCCAAGATTCTGAAGGAATGCTCGTTTGTTCTGCTGGTAGCTCCGGCATGGCCTCACAGGTTTTGGTATGCGGATCTTGTCCGGATGGCCTCTTGCCATCCGTGGACTCTTCCGCTACGACCAGACCTTCTGTCGCAAGGTCCTTTTTTCCATCAGGATCTCAAATCCTTAAATTTAAAGGTATGGAGATTGAACGCTTGATTCTTGGTCAAAGAGGTTTCTCTGACTCTGTGATTAATACTATGTTACAGGCTCGTAAATCTGTATCCAGAGAGATATATTATAGAGTCTGGAGGACTTATATTTCTTGGTGTCTTTCTCATAATTTTTCTTGGCATTCTTTTAGAATCCCGAGAATTTTACAGTTTCTTCAGGATGGTTTAGATAAAGGTTTATCCGCAAGTTCTTTGAAAGGACAAATCTCAAAGCTTTGGTTCGTATAAAACCTGTCATTAAGTCAATTTCTCCACCTTGGAGTTTGAATTTGGTTCTGGGGGCTCTTCAAGCTCCTCCGTTTGAACCTATGCATTCATTGGACATTAAATTACTTTCTTGGAAAGTTTTGTTCCTTTTGGCAATCTCTTCTGCCAGAAGAGTTTCTGAATTATCTGCTCTTTCTTGTGAGTCTCCTTTTCTGATTTTTCATCAGGATAAGGCGGTGTTGCGAACTTCTTTTGAATTTTTACCTAAAGTTGTGAATTCCAACAACATTAGTAGAGAAATTGTGGTTCCTTCATTATGTCCTAATCCTAAGAATTCTAAGGAGAAATCGTTGCATTCTTTGGATGTTGTTAGAGCTTTGAAATATTATGTTGAAGCTACTAAGTCTTTCCGAAAGACTTCTAGTTTATTTGTTATCTTTTCCGGTTCTAGAAAAGGCCAGAAAGCTTCTGCCATTTCTTTGGCATCTTGGTTGAAATCTTTAATTCATCTTGCCTATGTTGAGTCGGGTAAAACTCTGCCTCAAAGGATTACAGCTCATTCTACTAGGTCAGTTTCTACTTCCTGGGCGTTTAGGAATGAAGCTTCGATTGATCAGATTTGCAAAGCAGCAACTTGGTCCTCTTTGCATACTTTTACTAAATTCTACCATTTTGATGTATTTTCTTCTTCTGAAGCAGTTTTTGGTAGAAAAGTACTACAGGCAGCGGTTTCAGTTTGAATCTTCTGCTTATGTTTTTCTTTAAACTTTATTTTGGGTGTGGATTATTTTCAGCAGGAATTGGCTGTCTTTATTTTATCCCTCCCTCTCTAGTGACTCTTGCGTGGAAAGATCCACATCTTGGGTAATCATTATCCCATACGTCACTAGCTCATGGACTCTTGCTAATTACATGAAAGAAAACATAATTTATGTAAGAACTTACCTGATAAATTCATTTCTTTCATATTAGCAAGAGTCCATGAGGCCCGCCCTTTTTTTGTGGTGGTTATGATTTTTGTATAAAGCACAATTATTCCAATTCCTTATTTTATATGCTTTCGCACTTTTTTATCACCCCACTTCTTGGCTATTCGTTAAACTGAATTGTGGGTGTGGTGAGGGGTGTATTTATAGGCATTTTGAGGTTTGGGAAACTTTGCCCCTCCTGGTAGGAAAGTATATCCCATACGTCACTGACTTAATTTATCAGGTAAGTTCTTACATAAATTATGTTATATCTCCAACAGGTGGGGATATAAGCTTTTGATTTTTGGAGCGCAAAAACATATACAATATATTGATATACACTGTGTGCAGAAGTATTAGGCAAATGAGTATTTTGACCACATCATCCTCTTTATGCATGTTGTCTTACTCCAAGCTGTATAGGCTCGAAAGCCTACTACCAATTAAGCATATTAGGTGATGTGCATCTCTGTAATGAGAAGGGGTGTGGTCTAATGACATCAACACCCTATATCAGGTGTGCATAATTATTAGGCAACTTCCTTTCCTTTGGCAAAATGGGTCAAAAGATGGACTTGACAGGCTCAGAAAAGTCAAAAATAGTGAGATATCTTGCAGAGGGATGCAGCACTCTTAAAATTGCAAAGCTTCTGAAGCGTGATCATCGAACAATCAAGCGTTTCATTCAAAATAGTCAACAGGGTCGCAAGAAGCGTGTGGAAAAACCAAGGCGCAAAATAACTGCCCATGAACTGAGAAAAGTCAAGCGTGCAGCTGCCAAGATGCCACTTGCCACCAGTTTGGCCATATTTCAGAGCTGCAACATCACTGGAGTGCCCAAAAGCACAAGGTGTGCAATACTCAGAGACATGGCCAAGGTAAGAAAGGCTGAAAGACGACCACCACTGAACAAGACACACAAGCTGAAACGTCAAGACTGGGCCAAGAAATATCTCAAGACTGATTTTTCTAAGGTTTTATGGACTGATGAAATGAGAGTGAGTCTTGATGGGCCAGATGGATGGGCCCGTGGCTGGATTGGTAAAGGGCAGAGAGCTCCAGTCCGACTCCTGCCAGCAAGGTGGAGGTGGAGTACTGGTTTGGGCTGGTATCATCAAAGATGAGCTTGTGGGGCCTTTTCGGGTTGAGGATGGAGTCAAGCTCAACTCCCAGTCCTACTGCCAGTTTCTGGAAGACACCTTCTTCAAGCAGTGGTACAGGAAGAAGCCTGCATCCTTCAAGAAAAACATGATTTTCATGCAGGACAATGCTCCATCACATGCGTCCAAGTACTCCACAGCGTGGCTGGCAAGAAAGGGTATAAAAGAAGAAAATCTAATGACATGGCCTCCTTGTTCACCTGATCTGAACCCCATTGAGAACCTGTGGTCCATCATCAAATGTGAGATTTACAAGGAGGGAAAACAGTACACCTCTCTGAACAGTGTCTGGGAGGCTGTGGTTGCTGCTGCACGCAACGTTGATGGTGAACAGATCAAAACACTGACAGAATCCATGGATGGCAGGCTTTTGAGTGTCCTTGCAAAGAAAGGTGGCTATATTGGTCACTGATTTGTTTTTGTTTTGTTTTTGAATGTCAGAAATGTATATTTGTGAATGTTGAGATGTTATATTGGTTTCACTAGTAAAAATAAATAATTGAAATGGGTATATATTTGTTTTTTGTTAAGTTGCCTAATAATTATGCACAGTAATAGTCACCTGCACACACAGATATCCCCCTAAAATAGCTATAACTAAAAACAAACTAAAAACTACTTCCAAAACTATTCAGCTTTGATATTAATGAGTTTTTTGGGTTCATTGAGAACATGGTTGTTGTTCAATAATAAAATTAATCCTCAAAAATACAACTTGCCTAATAATTCTGCACTCCCTGTATAATAATACAACAATGTGATATACGTTGCTGGAAAGTTTAAAATATGTCTGGAATGGTAAGGTGGGAATCAAAACTTGCTGCTATAAAGTTATATCCTTTTCCCAGATATTCTATGAAGGTTATGTAAGGGGAGAAAAACTGACTATAGGCTTAGCGCTTGGAATAGTTGCCACCCAGAACATATGAGTAAGGAGAATTGCGTATATCAACAGTATACACAGTAATAACGGACCACATATAAATGAATACAAAGTAGAAAATGCAACGAAAAAAATGCACGCCCCAAGTGAATGACTGCCCTGATTGGTTTGACGTCGCAGAGCTACGTCACCTGGGAGAGTCTATTTCTCTGGGGTAGTTTTAAAGACTCCAACAGGAGAGTTCGGATATCGGCTTTAAAACTTTTTTAATAACTTACCCAAAACAAAAAGAAATAACTCTTTTTTGATACAACAGCATATATATTTTTTACCAGATATGAAATCCAAATACTATTACCATGAAATATATATTTTTTCAAATGAGTATAGTCTAATACATACCCTCTTAGTGGGTTCAATTTCTACCCCGGAGAAATAGACTCTCCCAGGTGACATAGCTCTGTGACGCCGAACCAATCACGGCAGTCATTCACTTGGGGAGTGTCAAATTTAAGGCTTAAAAGACACAGAGACTGTATACGGTACTAATTACCTCTGATGAAGAAGGTGCAAATAAATAAAATTCCTTCGAAACACGTAAGGTATTATTGTACACTTAGTACATTCTCGTTTGCCGTATCCTGCTCTCCTGTATGGAGTACCCGCTTTATGGAAAAAAATTCATTGTCAGCAGTAACTCCGCTATCCACTGGAGATTATCCAGGACTGACTGTCTAACTTACATTTGTACATGGCGAGCTGAAGTGTTGACTCATTACATTGAGGTTCCTCTTTGTTTGTTTAATGTTTCTTTTAATATATATATATATATAAAACGGTGTTGCACTATTATTTTGTGTATGTTCTGTTTCTTACATACACCTTATGGGCTGACAGTGTATCCACCGGCCCGCTTTCCATTATTAGATCTGCTGAGAACAGGGATTCGCCTAGCGCTCCACAGCTTGATCCTTTGCAGTTGCCTGACCTCATATGATTGAGGTTTCTTCTTGTAAGTAGATCCCCTATAGGGGCTTCGTATTCTACACCTCTGCACTTTCGTAATTGGATCATCTCCACATTTTCTATCACTGGTGTTTGGTGTAACTTATTTCCATCATTCAGACTTTTATGTTTACATGTGGTCATTGTATTGGACTTGAAATTACCTATTACTGATTTCTGTTCATTTTTACTGCTGCATTTTTTTCGTTGCATTTTCTACTTTGTATTCAGTTATATGTGGTCCGTTGTTACTGTGTATAATGTTGATATACGCAATTCTCCTTACACATTATATGTTCTGGGTTGCAACTATTCCAAGCGCTAAGCTTATAGCCAGTTTTTCTTCTCTTACACACTTTGTCCTGCACATATATATATATATATATATATATATATATATATACTGTGTGTGTGTATGTATGTATATATATATATATATATATATATATATATATATATATATATATATATACAGTATATTATATGCCCTATTTATTTGCTTGACAGTATTTAATTTCAACAGCGCATGCGCGCATCTCATAGGGGCAGCAAAATCCGACACAAGTTCCTTGTCAGAATCTGCTACCTCTAAATGCGCATGCAGCTGATTTACATAATCACATTCCACAGATTCCTATTTAACATATGTGAAGTGTGATTATGTAATACAGAGTATGCGCAGTCAGAGGTAGCAGATTCTGACAAAGGAGCAGAATCTGATAGAACACCGGTTCACACAGCAAATTATAAATATTAGTACTTCTTAGACCTGCAACACCAAGCTGTACACAGACAGTACCTGCTATAGTTGGCCATCGCATAGGCAGGTAACTAAATGGGATCTATGCAGTCTAAAACAAAACATTATGGCTTAGATGATAAGTAGTGTGCAGGGTGCAAGGATTAGCGCTGGTATTGCAAGTTCAGGGTAAACTGACATCCCTTTAGCGTGCCCATACTTTAAATGGAAATTGTGACTGCACTATATATCGCTCATATTACAAGATGAAAGTTATGTGTTGTGCTCAAACTCTACACATAACAGCGAAAAGTTAGTTTGACTTAAAACCTAAACTAAAGTGTTAAAATAAAAGAATAAGAAAACACATGTAAAACATATTAAAATAAAGTATTATACATATACAGTATATATATATATATATATATATATATATATATATATATATATATATATATATATATATATATAGTGGATATAAAAAGTCTACACACCCCTGTTAAAATGTCAGGTTTCTGTGATGTAAAAAAATGAGACAAAGATAAATCATTTCAGAACTTTTTCCACCTTTAATGTGACCTATAAACTGTACAGCTCAATTGAAAAGCAAACTGAAATCTTTTAGGTAAAGGGAAATAAAAATAAAAAAATAAAATAATATGGTTGCATAAGTGTAAACACCCTTTTATAACTGGGGATGTAGCTGTGTTCAGAATTAAGCAATCACATTCAAAATCATGTTAAATAGGAGTCAGTACACACCTGTCATCATTTAAAGTGTCTCTGATTAACCCCACATAAAGTTCAGCTGTTCTAGTAGGTCTTTCCTGACATTTTGTTAGTAGCATCCTACAGCCATGGTCCGCAGAGAGCTTCTAAAGCATCAGAGGGATCTCATTGTTAAAAGGTATCAGTCAGGAGAAGGGTACAAAAGAATTTCCAAGGCATTAGATATACCATGGAACACAGTGAAGACAGTCATCATCAAGTGAAGAAAATATGGTGCAACAGTGACATTACCAAGAACTGGATGTCCCTCCAAAATTGATGAAAAGACGAGAAGAAAACTGGTCTGGGAGGATGCCAAGAGGCCTACAGCAACATTAAAGGAGCTCCAGGAATATCTGTCAAGTACTGGCTGTGTGGTACATGTGACAATAATCGCCCATATTCTTCATATGTCTGGGCTATGGGGTAGAGTGGCAAGACGGAAGCCTTTTTCTTACAAAAAAACATCCAAGCCCGGCTAAATTTTGCAAAAACACATCTGAAGTTTCCCAAAAGCATGTTGCAAAAGGTGTTCTGGTCTGACCAAAGTTGAACTTTTTGGCCATAATTCCAAAAGATATGTTTGGCGCAAAAACAACATTGCATATCACCAAAAGAACACCATACCCACAGTGAAGCATGGTGGTGTCAGCATCATGCTTTGGGGCTGTTTTTCTTCAGCTTAAACTGGGGCCTTAGTCAAGGTAGAGGGAATAATGAACAGTTCCAAATACCAGTCAATATTGGCACAAAACCTTCAGGCTTCTGCTAGAAATCTGAACATGAAGAGGAACTTCATCTTTCAGCATGACAACGACCCAAAGCATACATCCAAATCAACAAAGGAATGGCTTCACCAGAAGAAGATTAAAGTTTTGGGATGGCCCAGCCAGAGCCCAGACCTGAATCCAATTCAAAATCTGTGGGGTGATCTGAAGAGGGCTGTGCACAGGAGATGCCCTCGCATTCTGACAGATTTAGAGTGTTTTTGCAAAGAAGAGTGGGCAAATCTTGCCAAGTCAAGATGTGCCATGCTGAAAAAATCATACCCAAAAAGACTGAGTGCTGTAATAAAATCAAAAGGTGCTTCAATAAAGTATTAGTTTGAGGGTGTTCACACTTATGCAACCATATTATTTTATTTTTTTATTTTTATTTCCCTTTACCTAAAAGATTTCAGTTTGTTTTATAATTGAGTTGTACAGTTTATAGGTCACATTAAAGGTGGAAAAAGTTCTGAAATGATTTATCTTTGGCTAATTTTTTTACATCACAGAAACCTGACATTTTAACAGGGGTGTATAGACTTGTTATATCCACTGTGTATATATATATATATATATATATATATATATATATATATATATATATAATGTTATATCTTAAACAACAATAGACTCCAGAAGCCTACAATTAAAAATTAAAAAAGCATGTACTCACATTAAAAGTTTCAGGTACCCCATACCATATAATATAATAGAGAGGATACTATACACATAATAACACTCAGGGGTTAACTGTCTGAAACTAATTGGGCAAGACTGTTTTTAATTAACCTCATTAAGAAATGTATAAAGTTGTGCAAATACTGCACCAGATCAGAGGTCTATGAGTACGGCTCAACAGAGCTGAAACGCGTAAGACCTGACCTGATCTGATGCCCTTTTATTTCCCCCATGTTTTGGATATGCTTTTAAAGATACTTCAATAAACTTCAAGTTTTAATCTACTCACGGCTGGAAATTCCTTTGCTTGTATTTGGATTTGTTGATCGCTAGCATCCAGCCGTGAAGTAGGATTTTCAGAAGCAGAGCACCTTCCTTCCTCCTGTGGGCCGAAGACTGGAGGGGAACCAGAAGTGACGGAGTACACAGACGCAGAGCGGAGGAACCGCGCACACTGTACACGCCGAAAAAAAGGAAACCGGAGGACACAGTCCTGAGAGGCAAATGCTACATCCACAGGGGACCACTGGTAACCGGGTGAGAGGATCGTCTGGCAGCCAGGGACCGAGTGGGAGATAAGAGAGCCTGACCGGATCAACCCTTTTGAGCGAAGTAACGAAAGTACTAGGAACGTCCCCTCCACATTGAGCCCTAAACAAGTAAGAAGTAACACTCTATTACATTGATATACCTTAAGTTGCATACAGAGATACGAATACTGTTATATCTTTCACTACGCATCCCAGCCAGGGACTGTTTCACTACATACAGGTAAAACCTGTGAACGGGGGCACCTGGCGAGCACCCCTTTAACTTGGACACTGAGACTGGGTTTAAAAAGCGAGTGAATTAATCAGGGAGATAAAAGGATTTTAGTGCCTGCTTACACACACTATATAGTGATACGTAAATTAAATGGAGGCATCAGGAGTCGATGTTGATATTACAGGAACTGATACTATGCAAATATGCAGTTATTACTCACTGAGAGACCCACAGGAATTGGACATTTACAATAAGGACTTTGACCAGATCTTTAATACAGATGAATCCACTTTGGAACTAACTGACCTTTTTATAAGGATTGAAGCACTCATGATAAGAGCTGAGAAACTAAAGTTCGATAAATGGACATTAGAGAAATATATTAACCTTAAGATGATCCCTAGAGGTTTAAGAGTGCATAAGTTTCCTACTTTTGAAGTGGATGACATGAAATTTAAGGATGAATGGAATATGATTTTGGATGAATGCTCATTTAGATTAATGCATATGATTATTACACAGAAAGAAGGACTACTAACTGACATAAAAATTAAAATAACACAGCTACAGAGACATTTAACACACCACCAATTATCTATAGAGTATAGAGGATTTGATGAATTGCTTATTGAGACAGTGGAGAAGTCAACAGAGGAAGCCTTACAAATAAAACAATCAAAATTCCTAAGAGACTGGACTGACTATCAGACCAATACAGTACATGTGTGGAACAGGAGAGAGAGAACTAATACACATAGAGAAAACAATAGAAGGAATTATAATAATCACAAGGGTAACCACAATAAAAAGGGAAAAAAGAAAGTTACATTTTCTGACACAGAAGCAGAGTCTACTGATGATACTAGTTGAGACAATGACAGCCAGTATGATAGGGAGATACCTATTACACAGACTACCACACAACAGATAGGAAACATAAACACTGAAGCCCAGGGGGCCAGGAGTAAAACTACTCAAGATAAACAGACTAATAAAAATCTGAGGTATCAAACCACAGTACAGAAAGCAGACATAGTAGATTCAACCAGAGCAAAATTTGATCAAGCTTTTTTAGTGGCAGCCCCAATACAAACACTGGGAGAAACAAAGGAGGTTATAAAACAGCCAGCAATAAGAGGAAGCAAAAAAGGTCAAAGGCAGATGAACAGATACCAATTGAGGGCCAAGAAGAATTTGGAACAAAAAGTGCATCAATAGTTATCAATCTTTCTGACACTCTGTTGACACCTACACAAGAAAAAGTATTAAGCTATGGCTTGAACTTTGTACCAACAGCCAAGTTCAATATATTTAACACAATAGTAGATGTCAACAGACTAGTCAGAAATTTGACTTTAAAAAAACATTTTCACAGTACACAAGAAATAAGAGAGAATGTAGAGGCTAACATAATAGGTGAAGAAACCACACCAGAGATACAATTAGATTTCCAAGACTCATGTGCAAAGGAGACTCTAATGAGTCTACTAGGTGAACAGCTAAACACAGGAGAAAAAAATGCACATATAGGCTTTATACCTAAGTCTACCTTTTACCCCATTCAGTCCAGAGGGACAATTTTAGAACAATTTCAAGAAAGAGTGGTTAAAGACTTAGAAATATTAAACACAGCCAGTAGTCCCTATCAAGACACAAATTTAACAAGAAAAGAGAGAACAGCTCTAAAAGAAATTGCAGAAAATGATAACATAGTCATTAAAAAATCGTACAAGGGGGGCAGCATAGTTGTACTAAATAAGACAGACTATGATAAAGAAATAAAAAGACAACTCAATGACACAAATAACTATCAAATACTAAGAGGAGACCCAAAATCTAACTACATGCTCCAACTCTCCCACCTATTGGATGAGGGCCTAGCTAATGGCTTTATAAATAAAGAGACACATGATTATATGGTAAATAAACATCCAAAGACACCATTATTTCATATATTCCCAAAAGTACATAAAAGTACAGAAAATGTTCAGGGGCGACCCATAGTGTCAGGGATGGGATCACTACTAGAACCGGTATCAGAATGGGTGGACTCCATCCTACAGCCATTAGTTCTAAGTCTAACCAGCTACCTCAGAGACTCCACACACTTAATACAAAAATTAAAAAATATAACATGGACCACCAAAAGTAGATGGTTATCCCTAGACGTAGTGTCACTGTACAGTAACATACCACACGTACTAGGTATAGAAGCAGTTAAGTATTTCCTACAAACACGTAGTAATTTGGATGAGAATTTTCAGGAATTTCTTTTAAGAATCATAGAATACCTTCTAACACAGTGATTTTTAACTTTTTTTTTTGCCGTGGCACACTTTTTACATTAAAAAATCCTGTGGCACACCACCATCCCAAAATTTTAAAAACATCACACATTGTAGCCTAATACAGCATATATATATACACATACACACAAACACACACATACTGTATGTATTGTGCTGTTATGCCATGCCTCCTACAAACTACCCCTGCACTGGGAGTAAAAAACAAGCAAAGTTTAAAAAATATGTCACACTGTTGTCAGTCTGCCGTGGCACACCTGAGGATCTCTCACGGCACACTAGTGTGCCACGGCACACTGGTTGAAAAACACTGTTCTAACACATAATTATTTTTCTTATGGAGGGGTGTTCTATCTGCAGAGATGTGGCACAGCTATGGGGGCAAAGTTTGCCCCTACTTACGCCAACTTATTTATGGGCTGGTGGGAGCTGTGCCACATCTATGCGGATGGAGGCCCCTTCAGGGAAAATATCAAGCTTTACCATAGATTTATAGACGACCTGATTCTAATATGGGAGGGAGATGATGCCTCAATAGAAAATTTCATACAATACATAGGAAATAATAAGATGGGAATAAGATTCACACATGAGATAAAAAATAAGGAAATCAACTATTTGGACCTCACACTACGAGGTAATAACTTTAATGGCGAAATTGAAACCACAATATATAAAAAACCAATAACTAAGAATGCACTTCTACACGCAAGGAGCGAACACCCCAAAGAAACCTTCAGAGCCATAGCCAAGGGTCAACACATTAGAATAAAAAGAAACTGCTCTAATGATGAAGATTACTTAAAAGAAGCAAATCTTCTAGATAAACAACTTAAAGAGAGGGGCTACAACAAACAAACTATAAAGAATGCACGCATGGCAGTATCCACTAAGGCACAGGGAGACTTGATTGTAACTAAACCCAAAAAGAAACCCAGATTTGACACAAATAGAATCAAGTTTGTCACACAATACTCACCCCAATATAACCAAATATGTAACATAATAAAGAAACACCTACCTATTTTGAAGGCAGATAATAGTCTAGCAAAGATATTAGACAGTAATTGTCTTTTTTCATACAGAAGAGGCAGAACTATAGGGAACATAGTCTCCCCAACTAATCTAAAAGTGAACAAAAGAACAACTTGGTTACAATCCAAAGGCCTCTACAAATGTGGTTACAGTGACTGTAAAGCTTGTAAACATGCAGACATAGGAAACATCTTCAAATCGACTATGACAGGAGAAATACTCCAGATAAATAAACACTTAAATTGCAGAGACAAAGGGGTAGTGTACCTCATAGAGTGCAATATTTGCAAACTTCAGTATATTGGAAAAACGGTGAGAGAAATAAGAAACAGAATTAGGGAGCACTTATCCAGTATTACAGTAGACACAGAAAAGAGCAGACAAAGAGAGGACAAACTGCTACCAATAACTAAACATTTTATAGAGGTACACAACAGGAACACCACATCACTCAGATGGACAATAGTAGAAAAAATAACCCTAGACTCAAGGGGGGGAGATTTGGACAGTATACTCAGTAAGAAAGAGGTATACTGGATGTTCCATATGAAAACAAATGTACCCTATGGATCTAATTCCAGGTTTGAGCTTATAAACTTTTGGAAATAAACCTATCATGTAAGGAATTCTAGTCAAGAAAGAAAAAGAATTAAGATATATATATGTAACTAGATAACCAAGGGTTTAAACCTGAGCTCTGGAACTCAAATAAAATGCACATAAATGCGATTCAAATCCTGTAAATAACAATTTCGAGATGACACTAATATTCAAACTAATGACAATGATTTTGTTTAACTCGAATTAATGTTATATCTTAAACAACAATAGACTCCAGAAGCCTACAATTAAAAATTAAAAAAGCATGTACTCACATAAAAAGTTTCAGGTACCCCATACCATATAATATAATAGAGAGGATACTATACACATAATAACACTCAGGGGTTAACTGTCTGAAACTAATTGGGCAAGACTGTTTTTAATTAACCTCATTAAGAAATGTATAAAGTTGTGCAAATACTGCACCAGATCAGAGGTCTATGAGTACGGCTCAACAGAGCTGAAACGCGTAAGACCTGACCTGATATGATGCCCTTTTATTTCCCCCATGTTTTGGATATGCTTTTAAAGATACTTCAATAAACTTCAAGTTTTAATCTACTCACGGCTGGAAATTCCTTTGCTTGTATTTGGATATATATATATATATATATATATATATATATATATATATATATATATATATATATATAGTAAATATACACACATATAACATAGATTGTAAACTTCAGAACCTCCCTGGCTGTAGCTCACTTTGTATAAAAGAGCATCTACTGATTGTGCTTAAAGGGACACTGTACCCAAAAATGTTCTGTCGTGATTCAGATTGACCATGAAATTATAAGCAACTTTCTAATTTACTCCTATTATCAAATTTTCTTCATTCTCTTGGTATCTTTATTTGAAATGCAAGAATGTAAGTTTAGATGCCGGCCCATTTTTGGTGAACAACCTGGGTTGTCCTTGCTGATTGGTGGATAAATTCATCCACCAATAAAAAAGTGCTGTCCAGAGTACTTAAACCAAAAAAAAGCTTAGATGCCTTCATTTTCTAATAATGATAGCAAGAGAACGAAGAAAAATTGATAATAGGAATAAATTAGAAATTGCTTAAAATTGCATGTTCTTTCTGAATTACAAAAGAAAAAATTTGGGTTCAGTGGCACTCCTTTCCTTTTGTTTATGTTTGTAAGTGTAGCAATGCACATGTTATAGTCGTACATTGTATCGCACCCTTATGATTGTAATGTACCTTTGTATAACAAAAATGTTGGTGCTTTATAAATAAACGATAATAATAAAACTTATGTTTATTATAAAAATAAATATAAAAGGGATATCATATTTTACAAGGTGTTTAACATATACACATTTACTGTATACATACACACATACAAATATAAACACACACACACATATACTATATATATATATATATATATATATATATATATATATATATATATATATATATATATAAAAATATATATATATATATATATATATATGTGTGTGTGTATTCCTATAGATATAAGATTTACACTTGTGCATGAAGCAAAAGGTGCATTAAGAAATGCTATATGTTAAAATATAAAAACAATATAACACAGAGAACGCTAGTTTTTAGACATTCTAATGATAAACCAAAATCTACATTTAATCCAGTTCAATACAAATCAACTCCTATTCAATTATTTTCTGAATTAGTACGTGACATTGACAAATTAGATACTTGTTATAATTCTAACAAATAGCATTATAATAACTCATAATTAATGCGACTATATGAAAGAATGTTATTGTCAATGACCAACAAACATATTTTTTTTTTTATCTCATAGCCTCATTTTTTTTAAAAAAAATATCTATTGGAGGGATCACCAATTTTTCTTTGTTCTCTTGGTATTCTTAGTTAAAAGATAAACCTAGGAGGTTCATATGCTAATTTCTTAGACCTTAAAGGCCGCCTCTTATCTGAATGCATTTTGACAGTTTTTCATCACTAGAAGGTGTTAGTTCATGTGTGTCATATAGATAACACTGTGCTTTCGCGTGTGGAGTTACCATGGAGTCAGCACTGATTGGCTAAAATGCAAGTCTGTCAAAAGAACTGAAATAAGGAGTTTGCAGAGGCTAATGAAATGGGTAATAAAAAGATTGTCTATCTTTTAAAGCAATAACAGTTATGGTGTAGACTGTCCCTTTAAATAAGAAGTCTCATAGGACACCCACCTTCTATATCCTTCCAAAGTTACATAAAAGCACAGAAACTCCTCCTAGACGCCCCATGGGCAAGATTACAAGTGGAGCGGTATTTAATTCTTCCGCTTGCGTGCTAACTCCGCTAGAAGTAAGCTTTTTGCACACATCAGGTAGCCCCGGGAATTGTTGAAAGTAAACAGTTTTCGCACAAGCACACAAAAAGCCTAACTTTGAATATCGTGTGCAAGTTCATGTATTCCCCCATAGAAGTCAATAAAAAAAAGTGTAAAAGAACCTAATACCCAACTCATGCGCAAACCTGATCACATATTGTCAAGTGTGCTAAACTGTCAGGAAAATATAAATATTTCACATTCCAATGTTCTTCACATAGCAGAATATGTTCTATTGATTTATCTGATAGTATTTTGTACAATATATATCTATACCTATAAATTATATATATATATATATATATATATATATATATATATATATATATATATATATATATATATAGGAATATCTACTTATAAATACATAGAACACATTCTATGTGCAGAACATTAGAATGTGAAATATTACTTCATCTACTTAACTGCAAAGGGTTCCAATGCACTTTTTATATATATATATATATATATATATATATATATATATATATATATATATATATATATATATATATATATATATATATATATATATATATATATGTCTATATACAGTATATGTCTATATATTTATACATATGTATTTGTGTTTATATGCGTATACACATATAAATACATATGTACACACATATAAACATGAATCCTTGGGAATTAAAATTTACATTTGAAATGGGAAAAGCAATCATCCCTGAAGTGTACCACACTCAATAGCCAAGGGGCAAAACAGGTAGATACCATGAGTAGGAAGGATTAACTGTGTGACAAAAATAAAACTAAACACACACCTGGGAAATCAAATAAGATCAATGGTAGAAATAATGGAGTGGTTAGTTTTGTCACCCAGTACTCAACTGACTATGACGAAGTGTGTAAAATTATCAAGAGTCATCTTCCCAAGCTAACGGCAGATGAAGGCCTTATAAGTACAGCAAAAAACAGATGAAGGTTTTCTTACAGACGTGGCCTGACCTTGGGGAATATTTTGTCACCTAGTGACTTGTCACTGAATTCGACCAGTAGCTCATGGCTTACCTCATAAGGACTGTTCAAGTGTGGTTTTGGACCATGTATTCCCTGCAGCTATATACAAAAAGGGGACACCTTCCAATCTAACACAACACAAAAACAGTACAAACTCAAAAGCTGTGTAAACTGTACAGTCAAAAACATCACTTGCAGGGCTTGGTGCAGTTGTTCAAGAAAACAATATGTAGGATGCACATCAACGGAAGCCAGGAAGAGGATCCGTCAACACTTTTCAGATATAAAGAGATCAGATGCACGCTCTGAGTTAGCCAAACACTTAATTTTGGAACACACAAGTTCAAATGCTACATTTAAATGGATGATCATTGAAAAAAAAAAAAAAAAAAAAAAAAAAAAAGAGGTGGCGATCTCAACAAACTACTATTAAAAAGAGAGGCGTTTTGGATCTTCTCCCTATCAATACGTATCCCCAATGGATATAATTCCATATATGATGTTATTAATTTCTTGGAGTAAATATATTACCTCTTAAATACTCTTGAGAAAAAGTTTTAATGGGTTGTTTCCAGACAATATGGAACTAGTTATGGACTCAATGATAGGTAGGGACTAGCTTGAATGGTCTGTCACAGCAGGATTTATGTACAGGTATAAGCACATATCCCATGATGAATCACATATGGGGATATAATATATATATATATATATATATATATATATATATATATATATATATATATATTTATGATAACTCCTTAGACCCATTAAGCCACTAACATATGTTGTCCCTATTATCTTATCTTTCCTCCTAATTATACAATAATAATGTCAATTGATTTACCATAGTTTATTTTCAACTGACTTCAGATTGCATTAACATTAATATAAACACATTTCTAGATTTTTGTGGTACGTCTTACAGATAAATATATGAAGTCCCTTGATGTGTATTTACCCACATTTTTCATTGACTCTTATAACGTTATTTTTTTGTGAATCAAATGTATACTGATTTATCTCTATGATGACAAATATATAAGTATCACCTATAACCATTGTATTACAGAATCTTGAATTGGGTGATTAACTATAATGAAATGTTCTAAGATTTTGGTCAACTTTTTATATGTATATATATGTATTTGTGCATTGTGTCCCTTATACGATATTATGTAAGTCAGGACATATAAACCAATGCTGTTAATTGAATAGATTTAACATGTTTCACATGTATATACAAAAATAATGAAGAAATATAAGCAGCAGTATTTTCTGCAGTCTTTAATATAATGACCAATGAGTGGTATAATTTTGTACTAAGGTTTTCATACAATTTGTGTTAAGAGATGTATATGTAGAATCAATTGAAACTACTGGACATCGTGGGGTTAAACATATTGATGATCTTTGTCTGGTCACAAGACCAAAGCTAACCTATAGAAAATCATCAACAGGTATAAATTTAAATTTTTTAATTAAATTGTATGTCTATGATTAAGGACTATCGTTTGAAACATGTCAGATGGATTGTCCTGTTCAGCTGACTGAAGCATTTTTAATCGTCAGGAAATAAAGAAACTCTTTTTTAACAAAGAAGATTGTGCTAGCTACACTTATTATTACTGTGTATATATATATATATATATATATATATATATATATATATATATATACATATACATATTCAGACATGTATGTAGCTCTATGGTAAAGCCCTTTGCCTGCATTTTTGTTCCCTAACACATGAGACCTCATATCTTTGAGTCCTTATAACTTTTTAAATATTTTTTATTAGATGGTGTTATTATGAGTGTAACTGTACTTTGTAATGTATTTTTAAATGTTTTGCTGAACTTTTTGTTTTGCAAAACAGTTAACCAGAGCTCTAAGGACGTGTTAAATTGCGATTGCGCTTGTAATATGAGCAATAAACGCAACGCTCACAAACACCCGTCATAAACCCCTTTTCACTCACTCATAACTGTTAGAGCTTCACTTGTAATCTGGCCCAATATCGGGTATATATTCCCTAACTAGCAATCTGTCATTATATTTAGATCAATTTCTCCAACCGTAGATCATATTTAAAAGACACAATTAGTGTTTTAAATATTTTAGAAAACTTAAAATTGGACTGATCATGCCTTCTTGTTACAGGATATCACTTTATACCACCATAGAGAAAGATTTGGGTATAAGTGCAATATCCCCTCTAAAGATCCAGAGCTGTCTTAGTTACAACTGAATTTTATATTAAAGGGGATTCAATTCATTTTGGTGTCTAATTACTTCTGGTTTGACATCCAGTACTTTTTACAAGTTATTGACATGGCAATGGACACCAGGTTTGCGCACAGCTACCCTAATCTTTTTATGGCAGATTGGGAAGAAAATCATGTTTATTATGGTGACTCGGCACAGTATCTGGTGCCTTATTGCTGTTACATTGACGATGTATTTTTAATATGGTCAGGTGATGAAAATCAACTAATAGAATTTTTTTGTAAATTAAAGATAGTGATAGAAATATAGGGGCCTATCTATCAAGCTCCGAATGGAGCTTGATGCCCCGTGTTTCTGGTGAGCCTGCAGGCTCGCCAGAAACAGCAATTATGAAGCAGCGGTCAGAAAGACGCTCTGAGGAGGCGGACAGACATCGCCGGAAATCAACCCGATCTAGTAAGATCGGGTTGATTGACACCCCCCTTGGCCCATTGGCCGCAAGTCTGCAGGGGGCGGCGTTGCACCAGCAGCTCTTGTGAGCTGCTGGTGCAATGCTGAATACGGCGAGCGTATTGCTCGCCGTATTCAGCGAGGTCTGGCGGACCTGATCCGCACTGTCGGATCAGGTCCGCCAGACTTTCTTAAATAGGGGCCATTGAATTAAACTGGCAATACAGCCCAGAAAGTGTGAAATTTCTTGATTTAGAAATATTTGTAAAAGAAGGAGTATGAAAAGTGAAAACAATTTCGAGTTGCCATCAAAACATTTGGTTACAAAATATTCCAAAAGGACAGTTCCTGTGAATCCGCAGTAACTGTAAAGAAACAACTGATTATTTAGACCAATCACAGATCTCAAAAGAAAGATTTTTTCAAAATAATTATAATGAAAAAAGTTAGAGCAAACTATCGGAGAAATAAAATATGTAGATAATTTGCTTAAAGTGAGGGTAAACTCAGAATCTTCACTTTTTAGCAAATGTTACTAGGTTCTAAATTACATATATTAGCGCTTTTGTGTTGGCGCTACCTTACCTGCAAGTAGTCAGATTTCTATATATAGAACATCGCTGCCTGTCAAACTTTAAATACATCCTATAACCGCAATGTGCCGGATCCTAAGCTTACATTCCTGTTTTTCAAATAAAGATAGCAAGAGAACAAAGAAAATGTGATAATTTAAAATGGCATGCTCTATCTGAATGATGAAATAAAAAAATTGGGTTTATTATCCCTTT